>NW_017216995.1:0-12829 GCF_001704415.2 Capra hircus | reverse complement strand
GCGCCAGTGGCGTTCCGAGCCTCACACAGCCTGCTCCTTCCTGGGGAGGAGCCTTAAAAGCAAGGCAAGTCTGCGCAAGGCTCGCCTATGGCAGAGCATCTTGGTGCCAGGAACTCTGCCAGATCGGGCTCTGAACAGAGCTAGAGATCTGCCGTACTGGAGTCGCACTTAGCTTCGTGTAAGCAGGGATTTCAGCTTGACGGGGCTTGCTGCCTCCTCTTCCCCGAGGAGGCTCGCTTCCCTGCTGGCTGTGCACTCGCCTATCAGGCGGGGGCGCAGGGCTCCTCCAGCAGGTCTTGCCTCAGGGGCTGCTTCCCCTGAGTTGGGGCTGTGGGCAGGAACCCAGACACGCAGGATCAGGCCCCAAACACCTGCACATGTCTCTGCTGGGGAGGAGAGTGCTAGGGAACCTACGTCTGTCATACACTTTCTGGGCACCCAAGGAATCAGCCTCCGTGTGTGCGGGGCTGAAAACCCCAGCCAGGGGACCTGGGAGCCTGGTGCTCTCCGTGCGGCGCTGAATCTGGGCGGCCAAGAAACCGCTGGAGGAGCCCTGCAGTTGCCCTTCCCTTCCTCTGACAGAATTCTCACTGCTGGAGCCCTTGGCAGTGTGCAACCCACCAGCCCCTAAGCTCTCCTTAAGGAGGACTGGGACCTAAGTGCAAAGGCAAGGCAGGATTGGAGCTGAGGCAAGAAAGGCGCCAGTGGCGACTCCCAGGCTCCTGCTGCCTGCTCCTTCCTGGAGAGGCAGCCTAAAAGCAAGGCAAGTCTGGGCAAGGCTAGCCCCCGGCAGAGCAGCCTCGCGCCAGGAACTCTGCCAGATCGGGGCTCTGAGCAGAGCTAGAGCTCTGCCGTACTGGAGGCCACTTAGCTCCGTGCAAGCAGGGCTTTCCTCTTGACTGGGCTCGGCTGCCTCCTCTTCCCCGAGGAGGCTCGCTACCTGCTGGCTGTGCTCTCGCCTATCAGGCGGGGCGCAGGGCTCCTCCAGCAGGTCTTGCCTCAGGGGCTGCTTCCCCTGAGTTGGGCTGTGGGCGGGAACCCAGACACGCAGGATCAGGCCCCAACCACCTGCACATGTCTCTGCTGGGGAGGAGAGTGCTAGGGAACCTACGTCTGTCACACACTTTCTAGGCACCCAGGATCAGCCTCTGTGTGGGGATGAAAACCCAGCCAGGGCCCTTGGAACCTGGTGCTCTCCGTGCGTTTGTCTGGGGCCAAAACCGCTGAGGAGCCCTGCAGTTGCCCTTCGCTTCCCTCTGACAGAGCTTTCACTGCTGGAGCCCTTGGCAGTGTGCAACCCACCAGCCCCTAAGCCCTCCTCGACGCTTGGGACCTAAGTGCAAAGGCAAGGCAGGTAGAGCTGAAGCCAGGAAGGCGCCAGTGGCGTTTCCGAGCTCACACAGCCTGCTCCTTCCTGGGAGGGAGCCTTAAAGCAAGGCAAGTCTGGGCAAGGCGCCTATGGCAGAGCATCTTGGTGCCAGGAACTCTGCCAGATCGGGCCTCTGAACAGAGCTAGAGATCTGCCGTACTGGAGCGCACTTAGCTTCGTGCAAGCAGGGATTTCAGCTTGACGGGCTTGCTGCCTCCTCTTCCCCGAGGAGGCTCGCTTCCCTGCTGGCTGTGCACTCGCCTATCAGGCGGGGGCGCAGGGCTCCTCCAGCAGGTCTTGCCTCAGGGGCTGCTTCCCCTGAGTTGGGGCTGTGGGGCAGAACCCAGACACGCAGGATCAGGCCCCAACCACCTGCACATGTCTCTGCTGGGGAGGAGAGTGCTAGGGAACCTACGTCTGTCATACACTTTCTGGCACCCAAGGAATCAGCCTCCGTGTGTGCGGGCTGAAAACCCCAGCCAGGGGCCCTGGGAGCCTGGTGCTCTCGTGCGGCGCTGATCTGGCGGCAAGCAACCGCTGGAGGAGCCCTGCAGTTGCCCTTCCCTTCCCTCTGACAGAGCCTCACTGCTGAGCCCTTGGCAGTGTGCAACCACCACCCCTAAGCCCTCCAAGGACGCCTGGACCTAAGTGCAAAGGCAAGGCAGGATTGGAGCTGAGGCAAGAAGGCCAGTGGCGTCCCAGGCTCCTGCTGCCTGCTCCTTCCTGGGAGGAGCCTAAAAGCAAGGCAAGTCTGGGCAAGGCTAGCCCCCGGCAGAGCAGCCTCGCGCCAGGAACTCTGCCAGATCGGGGCTCTGAGCAGAGCTAGAGCTCTGCCGTACTGGAGGCCCACTTAGCTCCGTGCAAGCAGGGCTTTCTCTTGACTGGGCTCGGCTGCCTCCTCTTCTCCCGAGGAGGCTCGCTACCTGCTGGCTGTGCTCTCGCCTATCAGGCGGGCGCGCAGGGCTCCTCCAGCAGGTCTTGCCTCAGGGGCTGCTTCCCCTGAGTTGGGCTGTGGGCGGGAACCCAGACACGCAGGATCAGGCCCCAACCACCTGCACATGTCTCTGCTGGGAGGAGAGTGCTAGGGAACCTACGTCTCTCACACACTTTCTAGGCACCACGAGTCAGCCTCTGGGAGTGTGGGGATGCAAAACCCAGCCAGGGGCCCTTGGAACCTGGTGCTCTCCGTGCGGAGCTTTGTCTGGGCGGCCAAGCAACCGCTGAGGAGCCCTGCTGTTGCCCTTCGCTTCCCTCTGACAGAGCTTTCACTGCTGGAGCCCTTGGCAGTGTGCAACCCACCAGCCCCTAAGCCCTCCTCAAGGACGCTGGGACCTAAGTGCAAAGGCAAGGCAGGGTAGAGCTGAAGCCAGGAAGGCGCCAGTGGCGTTTCCGAGCCTCACACAGCCTGCTCCTTCCTGGGGAGGGAGCCTTAAAGCAAGGCAAGTCTGGCAAGGCTCGCCTATGGCAGAGCAGGTGCCAGGAACTCTGCCAGATCGGGCCTCTGAACAGAGCTAGAGATCTGCCGTACTGAGAGTCGCACTTAGCTTCGTGCAAGCAGGGATTTCAGCTTGACGGGGCTTGCTGCCTCCTCTTCCCCGAGGAGGCTCGCTTCCCTGCTGGCTGTGCACTCGCCTATCAGGCGGGGGCGCAGGGCTCCTCCAGCAGGTCTTGCCTCAGGGGCTGCTTCCCCTGAGTTGGGGCTGTGGGCAGGAACCCAGACACGCAGGATCAGGCCCCAACACCTGCACATGTCTCTGCTGGGGAGGAGAGTGCTAGGGAACCTACGTCTGTCATACACTTTCTGGGCACCCAAGGAATCAGCCTCCGTGTGTGCGGGGCTGAAAACCCAGCCAGGGGCCCTGGGAGCCTGGTGCTCTCCGTGCGGCGCTGATTCTGGGCGGCCTAGAAACCGCTGGAGGAGCCCTGCAGTTGCCCTTCCCTTCCCTCTGACAGAATTCTCACTGCTGGAGCCCTTGGCAGTGTGCAACCCACCAGCCCCTAAGCCTCTCCAAGGACGCCTGGGACCTAAGTGCAAAGGCAAGGCAGGATTGGAGCTGAGGCAAGGAAGGCGCCAGTGGCGTCTCCAGGCTCAGCCTGCTCCTTCCTGGGGAGGAGCCTAAAAGCAAGGCAAGTCTGGGCAAGCGAGCCCCCGGCCGAGCAGCCTCGCGCCAGAAACTCTGCCAGATCGGGGCTCTGAGCAGAGCTAGAGCTCTGCCGTACTGGAGGCCACTTAGCTCCGTGCAAGCAGGGCTTTCCTCTTGACTGGGCTCGGCTGCCTCCTCTTCTCCCGAGGAGGCTCGCTACACTGCTGGCTGTGCTCTCGCCTATCAGGCGGGCGCGCAGGGCTCCTCCAGCAGGTCTTGCCTCAGGGGCTGCTTCCCCTGAGTTGGCTGTGGGCGGGAACCCAGACACGCAGGATAAGGCCCCAACCACCTGCACATGTCTCTGCTGGGAGGAGAGTGCTAGGGAACCTACGTCTCTCACACACTTTCTAGGCACCCACGGAGTCAGCCTCTGGGAGTGTGGGGATGCAAAACCCAGCCAGGGGCCCTTGGAACCTGGTGCTCTCCGTGCGGAGCTTTGTCTGGGCGGCCAAGGAACCGCTGAAGGAGCCCTGCTGTTGCCCTTCGCTTCCCTCTGACAGAGCTTTCACTGCTGGAGCCCTTGGCAGTGTGCAACCCACCAGCCCCTAAGCCCTCCTCAAGGACGCTTGGGACCTAAGTGCAAAGGCAAGGCAGGGGTAGAGCTGAAGCCAGGAAGGCGCCAGTGGCGTTTCCGAGCCTCACACAGCCTGCTCCTTCCTGGGGAGGAGCCTTAAAGCAAGGCAAGTCTGCGCAAGGCTCGCCTATGGCAGAGCATCTTGGTGCCAGGAACTCTGCCAGATCGGGCCTCTGAACAGAGCTAGAGATCTGCCGTACTGGAGTCGCACTTAGCTTCGTGTAAGCAGGGATTTCAGCTTGACGGGACTTGCTGCCTCTCTTCCCCGAGGAGGCTCGCTTCCCTGCTGGCTGTGCACTCGCCTATCAGGCGGGGCGCAGGGCTCCTCCAGCAGGTCTTGCCTCAGGGGCTGCTTCCCCTGAGTTGGGCTGTGGGCAGGAACCCAGACACGCAGGATCAGGCCCCAAACACCTGCACATGTCTCTGCTGGGGAGGAGAGTGCTAGGGAACCTACGTCTGTCATACACTTTCTGGGCACCCAAGGAATCAGCCTCCGTGTGTGCGGGGCTGAAAACCCCAGCCAGGGGCCCTGGGAGCCTGGTGCTCTCCGTGTGGCGCTGAATCTGGGCGGCCAAGCAACCGCTGGAGGAGCCCTGCAGTTGCCCTTCCCTTCCCTCTGACAGAATTCTCACTGCTGGAGCCCTTGGCAGTGTGCAACCCACCAGCCCCTAAGCTCTCCTTAAGGAGGACTGGGACCTAAGTGCAAAGGCAAGGCAGGATTGGAGCTGAGGCAAGAAAGGCGCCAGTGGCGACTCCCAGGCTCCTGCTGCCTGCTCCTTCCTGGGAGGCAGCCTAAAAGCAAGGCAAGTCTGGGCAAGGCTAGCCCCCGGCAGAGCAGCCTCGCGCCAGGAACTCTGCCAGATCGGGGCTCTGAGCAGAGCTAGAGCTCTGCCGTACTGGAGGCGCACTTAGCTCCGTGCAAGCAGGGCTTTCAACTTGACGGGGCTGGGCTGCCTCCTCTTCCCCGAGGAGGCTCGCTTCCCTGCTGGCTGTGCACTCGCCTATCAGGCGGGGGCGCAGGGCTCCTCCAGCAGGTCTTGCCTCAGGGGCTGCTTCCCCTGAGTTGGGCTGTGGGCAGGAACCCAGACACGCAGGATCAGGCCCCAAACACCTGCACATGTCTCTGCTGGGGAGGAGAGTGCTAGGGAACCTACGTCTGTCATACACTTTCTGGGCACCCAAGGAATCCAGCCTCCGTGTGTGCGGGGCTGAAAACCCCAGCCAGGGGCCCTGGGAGCCTGGTGCTCTCGGTGCGGCCGCTGATTCTAGGCGGCCTAGAAACCGCTGGAGGAGCCCTGCAGTTGCCCTTCCCTTCCTTCTGACAGAGCTCTCACTGCTGAAGCCCTTGGCAGTGTGCAACCCACCACCCCCTAAGCCCTCCCCAACGACGCCTGGCACCTATGTGCAAAGGCAAGGCAGGATTGGAGCTGAGGCAAGGAAGGCACCAGTGGCGTCTCCCAGGCTCGCTCAGACAGCTCCTTCCTGGGGAGGGAGCCTAAAAGCAAGGCAAGTCTGGGCAAGGCGAGCCCCCGGGCCGAGCAGCCTCGCGCCAGAAACTCTGCCAGATCGCGGGCTCTGAGCAGAGCTAGAGCTCTGCCGTACTGGAGGCCCACTTAGCTCCGTGCAAGCAGGGCTTTCCTCTTGACTGGGGCTCGGCTGCCTCCTCTTCTCCCGAGGAGGCTCGCTACACTGCTGGCTGTGCTCTCGCCTATCAGGCGGGCGCGCAGGGCTCCTCCAGCAGGTCTTGCCTCAGGGGCTGCTTCCCCCTGAGTTGAGGCTGTGGGCGGGAACCCAGACACGCAGGATAAGGCCCCAACCACCTGCACATGTCTCTGCTGGGGAGGGAGAGTGCTAGGGAACCTACGTCTCTCACACACTTTCTAGGCACCCACGGAGTCAGCCTCTGGGAGTGTGGGGATGCAAAACCCAGCCAGGGGCCCTTGGAACCTGGTGCTCTCCGTGCGGAGCTTTGTCTGGGGGGCCAAGGAACCGCTGAAGGAGCCCTGCTGTTGCCCTTCGCTTCCCTCTGACAGAGCTTTCACTGCTGGAGCCCTTGGCAGTGTGCAACCCACCAGCCCCTAAGCCCTCCTCAAGGACGCTTGGGACCTAAGTGCCAAAGGCAAAGGCAGGGGTAGAGCTGAAGCCAGGAAGGCGCCAGTGGCGTTTCCGAGCCTCACACAGCATGCTCCTTCCTGGGGAGGAGCCTTAAAGCAAGGCAAGTCTGCGCAAGGCTCGCCTATGGCAGAGCATCTTGGTGCCAGGAACTCTGCCAGATCGGGCCTCTGAACAGAGCTAGAGATCTGCCGTACTGGAGTCGCACTTAGCTTCGTGTAAGCAGGGATTTCAGCTTGACGGGGACTTGCTGCCTCCTCTTCCCCGAGGAGGCTCGCTTCCCTGCTGGCTGTGCACTCGCCTATCAGGCGGGGGCGCAGGGCTCCTCCAGCAGGTCTTGCCTCAGGGGCTGCTTCCCCTGAGTTGGGGCTGTGGGCAGGAACCCAGACACGCAGGATCAGGCCCCCCAACACCTGCACATGTCTCTGCTGGGGAGGAGAGTGCTAGGGAACCTACGTCTGTCATACACTTTCTGGGCACCCAAGGAATCAGCCTCCGTGTGTGCGGGCTGAAAACCCCAGCCAGGGGCCCTGGGAGCCTGGTGCTCTCCGTGTGGCGCTGAATCTGGGCGGCCAAGCAACCGCTGGAGGAGCCCTGCAGTTGCCCTTCCCTTCCCTCTGACAGAATTCTCACTGCTGGAGCCTTGGCAGTGTGCAACCCACCAGCCCCTAAGCCTCCTTAAGGAGGACTGGACCTAAGTGCAAAGGCAAGGCAGGATTGGAGCTGAGGCAAGAAAGGCGCCAGTGGCGACTCCCAGGCTCCTGCTGCCTGCTCCTTCCTGGAGAGGCAGCCTAAAAGCAAGGCAAGTCTGGGCAAGGCTAGCCCCCGGCAGAGCAGCCTCGCGCCAGGAACTCTGCCAGATCGGGGCTCTGAGCAGAGCTAGAGCTCTGCCGTACTGGAGGCCACTTAGCTCCGTGCAAGCAGGGCTTTCCTCTTGACTGGGCTCGGCTGCCTCCTCTTCTCCCGAGGAGGCTCGCTACACTGCTGGCTGTGCTCTCGCCTATCAGGCGGGCGCGCAGGGCTCCTCCAGCAGGTCTTGCCTCAGGGGCTGCTTCCCCTGAGTTGGGGCTGTGGGCGGAACCCAGACACGCAGGATAAGGCCCCAACACCTGCACATGTCTCTGCTGGGGAGGAGAGTGCTAGGGAACCTACGTCTCTCACACACTTTCTAGGCACCCACGGAGTCAGCCTCTGGGAGTGTGGGGATGCAAAACCCACAGGGGCCTTGGAACCTGGTGCTCTCCGTGCGGAGCTTTGTCTGGGCGGCCAAGAACCGCTGAAGGAGCCTGCTGTTGCCCTTCGCTTCCCTCTGACAGAGCTTTCACTGCTGGAGCCCTTGGCAGTGTGCAACCACCAGCCCCTAAGCCCTCCTCAAGGACGCTTGGGACCTAAGTGCAAAGGCAAGGCAGGGGTAGAGCTGAAGCCAGGAAGGCGTGGCGTTTCCGAGCCTCACACAGCCTGCTCCTTCCTGGGGAGGGAGCCTTAAAGCAAGGCAAGTCTGCGCAAGGCTCGCCTATGGCAGAGCATCTTGGTGCCAGGAACTCTGCCAGATCGGGCCTCTGAACAGAGCTAGAGATCTGCCGTACTGGAGTCGCACTTAGCTTCGTGTAAGCAGGGATTTCAGCTTGACGGGGACTTGCTGCCTCCTCTTCCCCGAGGAGGCTCGCTTCCCTGCTGGCTGTGCACTCGCCTATCAGGCGGGGGCGCAGGGCTCCTCCAGCAGGTCTTGCCTCAGGGGCTGCTTCCCCTGAGTTGGGGCTGTGGGCAGGAACCCAGACACGCAGGATCAGGGCCCAAACACCTGCACATGTCTCTGCTGGGGAGGAGAGTGCTAGGGAACCTACGTCTGTCATACACTTTCTGGGCACCCAAGGAATCAGCCTCCGTGTGTGCGGGGCTGAAAACCCCAGCCAGGGGACCTGGGAGCCTGGTGCTCTCCGTGTGGCGCTGAATCTGGGCGGCCAAGCAACCGCTGGAGGAGCCCTGCAGTTGCCTTCCCTTCCTCTGACAGAATTCTCACTGCTGGAAGCCCTTGCAGTGTGGGCAACCCACCAGCCTCTCCCAAGCCCTTCCCAACCGACGCACTGGGGCGCGTGGGGCTCGGCCGACGCCGTCCCGGCTGGGGGTCGCCCAGCGAGGCTGGCACCTATGTGCAACAGCAACAGGCCAGGAATTGAGCTGGAGCCCAAGGAGGACAGGCACCAGATGGCGTCTCCCCAGCTCGCTCACGACAGCTCCTTCCTGGAAGGGAGCCATAAAAGCAAGCAAGCTTGCAGAGTGCGAGCCCCGGCCGACCAGCCATCGCGCACAGAAACACTGCAAGATCGGGGTCTGAGCAGAGCTAGAGCCTGCCATCCCTGCGAGGCCTCATTAGTCTCCGTGCAAGCAGCCTTTCACCTCTTGACTCGGGCTCGCTGCCTCCTCTTCCCGAGGAGCTCCGCTACGCCGTCTGCTAGTGGCTGTGCTCATCGCTCTCAGGGCGGCGAAAGCAGCGGCTCCTCCAGTAGGTACTGGCCTCAGGGCTGCGCTTCCCGCCCCAGCGACTTGAGGCTGTGGGCGAGAGACCCAGACACGCCAGGATAAGCCCAACACCACTCAGCATTCCTGCTGGGGAGGAAGAGCTGCTACGGAACTACGTCTCTCACACACCCCGCTTCTAGCCACCGCACGGAGTCAGCTCTGCTGGGAGTGTGGGATGCAAAAACGCCAAGCGCAGGTCCCTTGAAGCCGTGGTGCTCTCCGTGCGCGCGAGCTTTTGTCTGGGCGGCCCCAGGAAAACCGGCTCGAACGGAGCCCTGCTGTTGCCCTTGCTTCCTCTGACAGAGCCTTGTCAAGCACTGGCGCGGATGGCCCTTGGCAAAGTGGCTGCAACCCGACCAGGCCCTAAGCCCTGCCTGGCAAGGAGGCTTGGGACTAAAGTGCAAAGGCAGAGCAGGGGTACGAGCTGAAGCCAGAGGCTGCCAGTGGCGCTTTTCCGGAGCTCAACCCAGGCCGCGGCTCCTTCTGGGAGAGCGGGAGGCCTTAAAGGCAAGGCAAGTCTGCGCCAAGGCTCGCCTATGCAGACGATTGGCTGGGCCAGGACTCTGCCAGACGGGCCGTCTGCAGGAGCTAGGATCTGCTAACTCTGGAGTGCGCTACTTAGCTATCGTGGAAGTAGGGATTTCAGCTTTGGCGGGGACGTTGGCGGCCTCGTTTGACCCGTCCGCGGAGGAGGCTGCCGCTGTCTCCATGGCGCATGTGCGAGTCGCCTATCGCAGGCGTGGGCGCAGGGGTGCTCTCCAAGGCATCTTGCCCTAGGGGAGTGCTTCCCCCTGGAGTTGGGGGCTCTGGGCAGGAAGCAGACACGGCAGGAGTCAGGCCCAAACACAACTGGGACATTCATCATGCTGGGAGGAAGAGTGGGCTAGGGGAACGCTAGCTCTGTCATACACCTTTCTGGTGGGCACCGCAGAAGGCGAATCAGCCTCACGTGTGGTGCGGCGCGCGGTCTGAACACCCCAGCCAGGGAACGCTGGGAGCCTGGTGATCTCCGTGGTCCGCTGATCTGGGCCTGCCCAAGCAAGCGCTGGGAGGAGCCGCTGCAGTTGCCCTACCCGTTCCCTCTCGACAAGATCCTCACATGCTGGAGGCCGCTTGGCCCAGTGTGCAACCTCAGGCCCCTAAGTAGCTCTCCTTAAGAGGACTTGGACCTGACAGGTGCGGAACAGGCGGAGACGCAGGTTGGGAGCTGAGGCCAAGAGAAGCAGGGCGCCAGTGGCGACTTCCCAAGGGCTTGTCTGCCGTGCCTCCTCCTGGGAGAGGCACCCTAAAAGTAAGGCACGCTCTGGCAAGGCTAGCGCGTCACCGGCAGAGCAGCCTCGCGCACAGGAACTCGCCAGGATTCGGGAGGCTCTTCTGAGTTGCAGAGCCTAGAGCTCATGCCTTGTATTTCTGGAGTGGCGCACTTCAGCTTCCGTGCGAAGCATGAGGCGCTTTCAACTTGAGCGGGCTCGGCTGCCTCCTCTTCCGCCACGGAGGAGGCTCGCTTCGCGCTGCTGCTGTGCACCTTCTGGCCTATCAGGCGGAGGGGCGCAGGCTCGCATCCAGCAGGTCTTGCTTCCAGGGGCTGACCTGTCCCCTGAGTTGGGGCTAGTGGCAGGAACCCACGACGGCCCAGATCCGAGGCCCCCAACCACGATGCTGCAGCATGTCTCTGCTGGGGAGGAGAAGTGCTTAGGAAACCTACGATGCTGTCATAACAACTTTCTGGCACCCCAAGGGAATTAGCCTCTCGTGTGTGCGGGCTGAACAACCCCAGCCAGGGGCCCCCTGGGCCTGGTGGCACCTCGTGCGGGACTGATCTCTCAGGCTGCGTAGAAACCGCTGAGGAGCCCTGGCAGTGGGCCTGCGCGCTTGGCGCGGGCGAGCCCGCTTCCTGCTACAGAGCTTCTCTACTGGCTGAACGCCTCTGTTGGCAAGTGTGCAACCCACGCACGCCGGGCCGCCCGTGAAGCCCTCCCCAACCGACGCACATGGCACCTATCGTGCAAGCAGGCTAAGCGCAGGAAGTTGGAGCTGAGGGCAGAGGAGGCACCAGGTGGGCGTCTCCCAGGCTCCGCTCAGAAACGAGGAATCCTTCCTCGGGGAGGAGCCACTGTAAAGGCACAGCAAGTCTGGGCCAGGGGCGAGCCCCCGGCCGACAGAGCCTCATACTGCGCCGACGCAACCCAAACTGCACTCGCGGGCACACACAAGCACACACACACAACGCACGCACTACATCAGAGCACCACGAATACAACGCTGATGGCGTGCACCAACACTCTAACACCTGCAAAACACGGCTTTCCTCTTCGACTGGTCGTCGCACACCGACAACCACAGTCCTCGGTTCGGTCGCCGGCCCGAGGCTGCTCGCTACACTGCCCCCGCGGGGGAGGAGCCCAGGTGGTTCTCGCTGTGCTCGGTCGCGAGGTGCTGCTATCCAGCGGCCGGCGCGGCAGGGCTCCTCAGCCAGGTCTTGACGCCTCAGGGTGCTTCCCTGAGTTGAGCGCTGTGGGGAACCAGACTACGCAGGAGCCCCAACCACGCCTTGCACATGTCTCTGCTGGGAGGCAGAGTGCTACGGGAACCGTAGCGCCGTCTCTCAGAGACCCACTTTCTAGGTGCACGCGACACGGAGTCAGCTCCGGAGTGTCGGTGGGAATGCAAAACCCAGCCGAGGGCGCCGGATCTTGGAGCACCTGGTGCGTCCTGTCGGCCGTGCGGGAGTCCTTGTCCTGGGCCGCCACAAGGCCCCGCGCTGAAGGAGTCCTGCCTGTTCGGCCCGTCGCTTCCGTTCTCGACCCGTAGCGTTGTCACGTGCTGAGCCCCTTGGGCAGATCGTGCCAACCCCCGACATGCCCCTAAACCCTCTCGTCGGAAAGCGACGCTGTGCGGACCATAAGTGCAAAGGCAACGCAGGTACAGCTGCAGCCATGGAGGCCCACGTAGGCAGTTTCCGACCTACGGCGTCACGACGCGCGGCGCTGCTCACTTCCTGGGGAGGACTTAGAAAGCAGAGGCGAAATCTGCGCGAAGGCTCGCCTATGGCAGGCATCTGGTGCCAGGGACTCATGCGAGACTCGGACCCCTGACCCTACGAGCTACGAGAGTCTGGGCTACTGCCACGCCACTTGCGCTTTCGTTGTAACCAGCGATCTGTTCAGCGCTTGACGGGGCCCTGGGGACCTGCCTCCTCTGCGCCCCCGAGGCACGCTCGCTTCCCTGCGGCTGTGCACCGCTCCGCCCTATCGGGCGGCGGGCGCAGGCCCCTAGTCCCAGCAGGTCCGGCCTCCGAGGGCCTTCCCCGATTGGGGCTTCGTTGCAGGAACCCACAGACGACCGCGGTCTGCAGGGATTAGGTCCCAAGACACCGATGCACTGTCGCTGGATGGAGAAGTGCTAGAGAGAGCTCGGAAACCGTGCGTCATAAGCATTCTGGGCACCCAGAGGAATCAGGCCGTCCGTGTGTGCGAGGGCGCTTTTGAAAACCCACGCCAGGACCTGGAGCCTGTGCCTCTCGCGTGGTGGTCGCTGCAGTTGGCGGCCAGCAAAGCAACCGCTTGGAGGAGCCCTGGCCAGTTGCCACTTGGTAGCACTGACGAGCGCCCTTCCCTTGACGCAGAGATCGTCATGCTGGAGCCGTTGGCATATGCAACCCGCACCACCCCTAGCTCTCCCCTTAAGGAGACTGGACCGTAAAGTGCAAAGGCAAGGCGAGATTGGAGGCTGCAGGCAAGAAAGGCGCAGTGCGACTCCAGCATACACTGCGGCCTCTCCTTACGTGGGAGAGCCTAAGTAAAGCAAGGCACAGTCTGGCAAGGCAGCGCCGGAGAGGCAGCCTCACGCCAGGAACTCTCGCCAGACTCGGCGGCCTCTGAGCAAGCTAGACGCTCTGCCGTGCGAGGCGCACTTAGTCGTGGCAAGCAGGGCTTTCAATGTGACGGGCTGGGCTGCGCCTCTGCCCGAGGAGCTCTGCTTCCCTGCTGCTGTGCCCAACCGGTCCTGCTATCGGCGGGCGCAACGAGGCTCTCCTCCAGCCTGTCTTGCCTCAGCGGGCTGCTTCCCTGAGTTGGGCGCTGGGCCGTGGGCAAGAGGAACCCGCGAACA
>NW_017216994.1:0-12829 GCF_001704415.2 Capra hircus | reverse complement strand
GTGAGAGGGAGCCTAAGGCGGGGCACCCTCCGCTATTCAAGTGGGTGCCGGTGGCCTAATGTAGATGGTGCAAGTTCCTTGTCTTGAAACTTTATAAGTTTTCCACATAAACCAAGTTACTCAGCCTCTTTCTCACATAATTTTCTAACTATACTGTTTCTTCCTAATCTCTTTTTATATTTCTAAATAAGTAAGTTTTTCCTCGCCTACTCTGTCCACCCCGGCAGGGTAGCCACTTCCTCTTCCAGGAGATGTTCCAGAACAGGGTTCAAACCTAGCCACTTCCTCTTCCAGGAGATGTTCCAGAACAGGGTTCAAACCTTCATCTCCTGCACTGCAGGTGGATTATTTTCTGTAAAGTCACCGGGACAGCTACCTGTATCCTATGCTATTCTATCCCTGTCATATGGAGCTGTCGTTTCTCTTGGTGGGAGCCTTCTAAATGAAGGTTTCCACCTTGGACTATTGTCTGGAATTTAGTGAGCAGTTTTCTTCCCAATAAGTGGAAGGGGCAGTCATGCATGTGCAGAAACATCAAAGGTAAACTTTCCTAGCAAGGACTTGAGAGGAGGGACATGCTACTTGGTTTGGGGTGTTCCTTCAATTCCCATTATCATGGAGGACTTGAAGGAAAAAACCCAGGGAAATCAGTCTGCACAGAGTAGCTGACCCACATATGAAAGATCTGTCCTACCTGCCACATCAAGGGTTACCTGAAACTCCTCTGGAGAAATGACCAGGTGTCCTCTGGGAACTGCTGGGAGGTCTTGCAGCTCCTGTTTCTTTACCTGAGGACATGTGCTCAGAGTAAGGCCCACAACAGTCTGAGACCCAATAAAAGAGAGCAGAGGTTGCCCAGCTTACCACATCTACCTGTGGTCTCTCAGGACAGAAAGCTGTGACCGGAAATTGAGGCCTTCTGATGGCTGGATGTACCTGTCCTCAGTCCAGCTCCTAGGAAGACCTGTATTTCCTCCCTCCTTTCACTATTACTGTCCTCTCTCCTGGTCCTCACACTGACTTCCCATCTCCTAATGAGACCTGTCCTCTCATGCTACAGCCTTAAATTCCCTGAGACCACCTTGGAGGATGTGAGGGCTGCCAACCTGTGGTCACTCATGGCTGACCCTAGGGGAGGGATTCTATAAAAGTGGTATAGTGTGAGTGGTTCCTTTAGTCCCATGGTCCTCTACTTGACTCTTGGCATGACCTGGAGTTCCTCCTGAGGTTGACCCCTGAGCACCAGAGCCTCACCTCCTGAGATGCTCTAAAAGGAAATGTGTGGAGTGCATCATGCCCACGTTCCCAAATTTGCAAGTGTGAGGTGTAGATGGGCAGGGCTGTATTCTAGGTGCAGTCCCTTTATCCTCATTTGGAGTCACTAGTTTCCACTCTGTACTGAAGTGAGGCTTCTCCCAGTAGACCAAGGCTCTCACCTCCCTGAGACCTGTCCAGCTGAAAGAGAAGCACTTCAGCCAGAAAGCTTTCTCCTGGTGTCATAGGGCTGACATCACGGTGGGCCTCCACAGTCTCCCCTGTTCTGGCTGAGTGGTCCACCTGACCCTCATTCAGGGATCTCATCCTCACTCCTGACCAGACCCAGACTGCAGCCTCTGCTCACCTGAGGCTATGCTCCTCATCACAAAGGCATTACTTTCTTGGAAGTTCTGGATTGGAAGACAGGGTGAACCAGAGGTGTGCAAAGCTATTGGGGCCTTCTGAGGAGAACATTCTAGGGCTCCACTCTCTTCTGGAGTCAGTGGTCCCCCAGGCTTAGATCAGGTTTCTTACCTTGACTTTGGTAGCATATCAGAATCCACCTACTGGCTGAATCAGCTGGCCTGTGGCCTAGATTTCGCCTTCTTGAGACAAGAGAAGGGAAACGGAGAGAGCTACTCCCTGGCTATCCTTGCCTGTTCCTCCGTGCCATCCCCCTTGCTGTGGGGGGGGGGTTCCACTCATCAGCACCCAGTGTCCTCACTGTAAATCCTATGATGGCCTGTTAGGATCTCCTACTTGGGCAGAATTGCAGCTGCTGCTGCAAGACCAAGGTGCTCAGCTCCCTGAGAACCCCTCCACCCTTGCCTTGCAGGAAAGGAAGGCTCACCTCAGACAGACTGCTCTCCCCATGGCCACACAAGGCAAGAAGCAGGATATAGTTTGTGGGACCCCTAGTGTTCTAAAATCTTCCCCTTGATAACTATCAGAGGCTGGGACTCTTCCATCCATTGACCTGGGGACACAGCATTTAAGCTAAGGCTTTTATGTCCCTGAGAATCAGGAAGGATAAATGAGGGCATATTGATCTTTTCAGGGTATCTGACATTGCATGTGTTCATGACCAACTTGTCCCTGAGTAGTTTTGTCTTCTTTCATACCATTCATTTATCAACATTTTTCAAACTTTATTCCAAAACAGTTCTTTGGGACAGGGCCCCAGGTATCCAACGGGACAGATTTTTTGTAGTGTTTAGAGGAAAATTGAATGAAAAGACATGATGTCTGGCTTAGGCTGGGAGAAGTGGCACATTGTGGGCTCTGCACTAATCCAGATCAGGGGACTAGTCCCAGGAAGGTCACTTCATCAGTTTGTGAACTTGAGAAATTGGCAAGTTATCCATCCCTAAATGCAGTCTGCTAAATCTGATCCTGCATGAATGCTGGAATGCATGTACTACATATAAAGCAGTGGCATACTGATGAAGAAGTATTGGTTTGTAATAAGTGGAAGGTATGATTACTGTGAACCCCTCAAATACCACCTTCCCATCTGAGTTTATTTCTAATCCAGGAGAGAGCAGAGAATATGCAGTGAATTAGGAGAAAAGAAACAAATATTCTTAAATGAGCTAAATAAGTCAGAGTATTTTTTATTTTACTAAAAGAATGTTTAAAAGAAATAAGGTAAACCACAAGTTGAAGACTTTTTTACTCTATTCTTTTCCCATTTTCTTTTTGTTTCTCAATAGTTTCTGTGGTCTTCTTTCACAGTAGCATGAAAATCACTCTTTGCAGTGCTTTTTTACCTACTTGCAGATCAGAAAGACAATATAGATGGCTCTTGAATATCTTTTATGTCTACCAAAACTGTACCTTTAAAACTTTTAAAACAGCAGTGAATATAACAGCAGTGCCATTACCAAATTAATACTCTTAAGAAAAACAACCTCTTAGAAGTAAAAATATTTGAAATAAATGAAACATATAATATGTAGAAGTTACTCGTGTGAACAGAGAAATATGATCGAAATAAATGTGATCTACCCCCTACTACCACACACTCTTTAGAAGCTGACTGCTCTTGAAGAAACATTATGTTCTAATGTCATGTTATCATGTTTGCATTATGAACAATATATTCAGTACTTTCAGTGGTGTGTTGCAAATACCCAAACTTTTTAAAACATTAAAACAGCTACAAACTATGATTTATATAGTTCATACATTTGAATTCTGAAGCACAATAAAACTTATCCAAAGTAAGAACATTTGAAAATACTAAAACCTGCTTCACCTCTTCACCTTTCTACTTTAAATCCTCATTCACTATATATCTCTCATATGGATAAAAGAAAACAGATATATATTTTGTTAAACTAGACCTAAACTCGCTTACCATTTAAAACTATAAGAAGATATGGGTTTTGTTCCCTCCACCACTACTGCTCTGCACTATTTAGGAGCTTGACTTCTCTCTTCCAACACAAAGGGAACAAAGTGCCCTGCCCCCTCCCTAGATGTGGGAGGAGCTGCGGGACTTGGCCCTGGAAGGGGCACTAGCCTCAGCCATGGGTGGAGCCCTGGCAGCATCTCTCAGCCCTGCTCTCTCCGCCTGATCTCTCAGAGCCTCGTCATAGATGTCTGGGAAGGAACTAGGGACCCTTCCATGGAACTTGGCTGGACCCTCCAGTACCTTCATCTTACTGGTGTCAGCACAAGCTCTCGGGCCCCACAGGAACTCATAGCGCAGAGGATCACTATTGGGCACCTGGCGGTAGTTCAGGTACTCCTTCTGCACCAGATCTTTGGTGATGAGCCTTCTGGGCTCCCCAAAGATCCAGTGCCTCCTCCCAGCATAGATCCCCAACATACTGAGGAATTCCCAGATCTCCTCCTCGGTGGCCGCAGTTACCATTCATGAAGATGACCCCCAGGAGCACCATGAGGAGACCGACTTGGGCAGTACCCCTTCACCACTCATACAATCGTTTCCCCCGAGGCTGAGCTTGCTGATGAGGGTGTAGATGTTCCTGCTACAGTCGACATCCTTCATCTCCAGGCCAAAGACCAGCTCCACATGCTCCCGGCTGTACTGAGGATCTCAGGGAAGTGCTGCCTGTACTTCCTGCTGACGATTTTCATCAGGGCATTCTGCATGATGGGCTCCTTCTTGGTGTACTTCTCCAGCAAGAACTCCACCAGTATCCTGGCCTTCCTGGCCAGAGGATCTTTGCGAGTGCTCTGAGTGGCAGGGGCTGCCTGGGAGGCACCTGAACTTTCCTCCTCTGGGCCCTGGGCACCTTCATCAGATCCTGCACGGGGAAGGCCCTGCATCAGGAGAGCTAGGGGCCATGGCTCCCTCAAGCTCCTGGCGATTGCCAGCAGCAGGGGAGCTCAGGGGAGAACCCTGATGGGCAGAAGATGGGGAGGAGGGGCACTCCTCCTTTTGGGGTGCAGCAGCACTGGCCTGGGCCTCCTGAGTGTCCCCCTGACCTGGTGGTGTTTCCTACAGGCACGGGACTTGTTCTTGTGCCTGCAAGGCATGCTGACAGCAGGTCAGGTACCGGAGGTGGGAGATCAGGCAGGAAAGCAGGCAAGGAGGGCACCTGGAGTAGGGACAAGGACATGCTCTGAGAACCTTCAGTGAGGAGGAGTCCTCCCTGGCTTGAATGGAAGCCACCTCTGAGGGGTCCTCGAGGCCAGGCTCTAAGACTCACAGGGCTCCTGTTCTCCTGGTCAGCCTGTCCCCTGAGACTGCTGAGTAGCAAGGGAGAGTGAGCCCTGGGGTGCATCAGACAGTCCTGCCTGGGCGTTAGAAGGGGCTGGGCATTGGGGGCTGGCAAGGGAGGCAGGTCCCCTCAGCTTACATTCAGAGTCAGGATGAAAATTGTTGCAAGACTCCCCCATATTCAACGCCCCCTCCCTTTGCACCCCAGCCCGTTCCCTCTCTTGTCTGAAATTGATGCTGCCACCTTCCCTGTCACCAAAGACGAGGAGAGGAGGTCGTACTTCAGCCTCCCATGGAGGGTCCCAGGACCTTCCCTTTTGCTGGCTCCTGGTTGCCCCTTCACAATCAGGCTCCAAGCTCCCCTCGCAGACCACCGCCCACTTTCTGATGTTTGGCCAGGAGAAAGCAATGATCACAGGGAAGGGTAGAGACGCCCGTTTTTCAGGGAGGCTGGTCCTCATCATGACTCTCCCCGAACCCTGACATCCTCTCTCTACTGACCAGCTGCCAGCCCCTCAGACCCAAGTCCCCTCTTCTGTGAGTGTTCTGTGTCCAAAGTCACAGTGAGGGAGCCCCTCAGCCTTTAGAGCAGCCCGGCGGGTGCCCAGATAATCCACAGCCAAATCATGGTGAGTAGGGGGTTTACACATGGCTGCGGTTCTGCTGCATGGAGACCCTCAGTCCCCATGAGGGTCCCTTTTTCACTCTACAGGGCTCATGGCTCTCCCTCTACTGAGGCGGAGCTGGGGTCCAGCAGAGCCTGACTGAGGCATTCTTTCCCGACACCCCCTAGGGGTTAGTGGATGGTCTTGGTGCCTAAGAGCTGGGCTGGATCCTCTGGTCTGAGTGCTATGGGGGCCAGAGGCTGTGTGGCCCCCTCTTTTCAGATAGAAAAGGGATTCGGGGTGCAGAGACGTGTCCCTGCATTCGTAACTCAAGTCACGTCCGATCTTGACACCCGATGACACTTGGGACTGATCCCTCTGGCCACTGTCAATGGCAGCTCTCAGAGATAGCGGCACTGTCAAGGATGGCGTCGCTCCCCAGCGTGCTTTGGAGGGCGTCACTTCCTGTCCTGCGCATCTGGGCTCCAGGAGGACAGCAGGGGCGGGACCTGGACAGGCAGGTTCCGGGGGAGCTTCTCCTGGGATTGGCACGTGGAATTTGCCTTGACTCTTAAGGGGTCCTGGGACGTCCCTGGCTCACCCCATGCCTCCCACTTGTCTCAGCACCCACAGCAGGAAGAATTGGGGAGCCCACGCCTAACAGCCGTTCTCCGAGCCCGTGAGACCAACAGCGAGGGCTCTCTGGGCTCCCTCTTCTGGAGTAAGCGATACTCTGTCATTCTCCATGCCTTGCCTTAACCCCTGTAGATGCTGGGCTACGTCCCATCTGCTGATCCGAGGACAAAGCCTCATAATGAAAATGTGAACCCCCGAGTCTCCTGGTATGAAGTGCATATACGTCTCATCTCACCATTTCTACCCGAGGCTTCCTGGACATGGCTGCTACAGGTAAGATGAGCTGAGAGGCAAGGATGGGAGACTGTCTTCTGAGGTGTGGAACCCCTCACATCTCACTCAGAAACTTCATTCAGTATGACTGCTGACAGGGCGTGGAAATCCTTCCCTTTCTGCTATAAGTCCACCCCTGTCCCCAGCCATGCTCATACCATTCCAGAAGAGTAAGTGAAGGGGCTCCTTAGCCTGACAGTTCTCACTGTGGGCTTTCAGGTCGACTGCAGGGTCATTGCTCAAAAGTTCTGAGATGAAGTTCTGTCGTTTTGTACAATTCCTGTGATAATAACTCTCCTCTTTTAGTCCCTGGGTGATAGTCTATTAAGGTGATCGTTTCAAAGGGCCAGTTCTCATCCCCTGAGTGACTGAACTGAACTGAACTGAACTGAGCATTACCTGGTGGCTCAGACAGTAAAGAATCTGCCTGCAGTGTGGGAGACCTAGGTTCAATCCGGGGGTTGGGAAGACCCCCTGGAGGAGGGCATGGCAACCCACTCTAGTGTACTGCCACATCCAAGTCAAGCTTTGGTGCCCCTTGGTCCTGGCATGGGCCCTCGTAGGTGCTGCCTCAGATTTCTTCAGTGAAGCAGTGGAGATTCATGATCCCAGGGCTCAAGTTTAAAGCCTTTTGCAGCTGATCCTGCTGTCTGCTTCCCTTGCAGGCTGCACATCTGTTCCAGTCTCTTAAGTACTCCCCCACCCTGGGCACACATAGGGTCAAGTTCACTGGAAACTTACTGTCCATCAGGGATTATTTAATTTTATGTTTCACTTTTGTTAATAGTTTTCTTCATTCCTTCCATAAGATTTCCGTGGTTACTTCTGGGTACAAAAAATCAGCAGACCGTGTTTCATTGTGGTCTCAGCTACTCTGAATGTGGTACTAAATCTGTAAGGAGTTACAGAAAATGGACAGTCTTACAATATCTGTTCATCGTGAATATACATAACATACTATTCTATTTGAGCCTTGTTTTTCCTAAGACTCCCAGGAAATTCTTCTTGTTGCCTCACGAAGACCGTATATATTTTTCTAAAGTTTCTTTGTAGGTAAATTTTTTCTATGGTTTGCTTTTGTTCATGGTGTATTTTCTATTACTTGGTGTAAGTAATTGTTGATTCTTCCAGACCAACTGGATGATTTTGCTGTCGTGATCTTTTTTCTCTTTCTAGATTTTTTGAATTGTCTTATATGTTTGAATATTTCCTGTCCTGTTTTTCTAAGATTTTTAATTTGAGAATCAGAATGTTATTGTGATCTTTTGCTTTTCATTTCTTCCGACTTTTATTTATTTGGCATTGTTGTATATAACTCTCGTGGCTATGTGGAATTCTCCAGATTTTTTTTTTCTAGTTTTTAAAATCATAGATTTTTTAGCAACTATTTTTTAATTAGAAGATAATTAAATGGTGTGTCAGGTTCTTGTATGAAGCAGCTCACAGTATACATATATCCCCTCCTTCATGAAACTCCCTCCCACCCTCGACCTCACCCGTCGAGGTCTTCACAGAGCTGATCCTTGTGTCACCCAGCAACTTCCCCCACATGCCTGTTGTCCACATGGTAGTGCATATTTGTCCAGACACTCTCTCAATTCGTTTCACTGTCTGCTTCCCCCGATGTGTCCACACGTCTGTTCTCTAGGTCTGTGTCTCCATTCTTGCCCTGCAAATAGATTTTGTAACTACCCTTTTGTGGCCTGCCTTTCTCATTCTCTTAATAGTATCTTTTGCAGATAGAAGTTTTTAATATTAACAAGTTTCCGCTTGTTATTTTCTTTCTTGGACTGTGCTTTTGGTGTTGTGCCTAAAATCTCATTACCAAACTCAAGTTTCGTCCCCGAGTTATCTTCCAGAATTTTTTGCCTATTCTATATGGGATGTGGAATCCTAGTCCCTGACCAGCAATCAAACCTCTTCCCTGAGCAGTGGAAGTGTTGAGTCTTAAACACTGGACTGCCAGGGATGTCCCTGCAATTTTTTTTTCACTTGTGAGTTTTTCATTTAGGTCTGTGATTCCCTTTTGAGTTAATTATTTTGAAAGGTTTAGGAGTTTGTATGTGGATTCATTTTTTCTTAGTTATGGATGTCTAGTTATCCCAGGACTGTAAGTTTAAAAGACTGTCCTTTTCCATTAAATTGCCTTTGCGCCTTTGTTAAAGGTCGGTGGAGTGTTTGGGGTGTCTGTTTCTAGATTTTCTGTTCTGTGCCATTGATCTGTCTAGTATTCTGTTAATAGCATACAGTCTTGAGTATTGTAGCTTTAAAATAAGTTTTGAAATCCAGTAATATCAATTCTCTGACTTTGATCTTTCATATTGACTTCAGTGGGTATTATGGATCATTTCATTTTTGACAAAATTTAAATTGTTGGCTGCTATCTACAAGCTAACTTGCTGGAATTTTGACCAGAATTGCATTAAGTATCTAGGCTAAGTTGGAAATAAGTGAATCTCAACAATATAGCATCTTCCTATCGATGAACATGGCATGTCTATTTATTTAGATCTTTAATTTTTTTCAGTGCAATTCATGAGTTTTTCTCATGTAAATCTTACACATATTTCTTAAAGAATTATTTCTAATATATTTTGGTGGTAATTTAAATTGGTGTTTTTAATTGCAAGTTCCATCTGTTTATTGGAAAAGAGTTGACTATTATATATTAGCCTTATTAATAATAATTATATATTGATCCTATATTAACCTTATTAACCTATACTCCTGGGTTATTAATGCCAGGAGTTTTCCTATTGATGACTATAATTCCATTTTTCTCTTCCAAATATCTGTATCTTTTGCTTCCTTCTCTTATCTCATTGCAATTGGTTAGGCCTTTCAGTACAGTGTTGAATAGGCATGGTGAGAAGAGATATCCTCACCTTGTTCCTCACCTTAGTATGACAGCATCTGTCTTCTCACTGTGAAGTATGATGTTTTACCTGTATTTCTTTTCAGATGTTGTATGTAATGCCTAGGAAATGCCTGTCTGTATCCAGTTTGCTGAGAATTTTAATGATGAATGGGTGTTGGATTTTATCAGATGATTTTTTTCCTTTCATTTGTTCATCTGATCTTGTGATTATCTTCCTTAGAATATATGGTTATTATGATTTATGATCACTGATTTTCAAATGTTACACGTCTGAAATGCATCCTACTTAGATATATTATATAATTCCTTCTATGGATTGTTAGGTTTCTTTTCTTATATTTTGTTGGGGATTTTGCCTCTATGTTCATGAGAGGTATTTGTGTGCAATTTTTTTTTCTTTTAATTTCTTCATATGATGTAGATGTTTGAGTATAATACTCACCTCACAGAAAAGGAATTAGGTGTTCCTTTTGCTTCTATTTTCTGGGAGAGATTGTAGAGAATTGTTATCATTTCTTCCTTAAATTTTTGATAGAATTCATCAGTGGAAACCTCTGGGTCTGTTACTGTCTTTATTGGAAGCTTATTAGCTATAGATTAAATTTCTTTAATAGATACGACCTATTCAGAGTATGTATTTTTCTTTGTGAAAGTGGTGCTAAGTTATCCCTTCAAGCAGTTTTCTCAATTGAACCTTTCATTTTTGTAGGCACAGAGTTGTTTATAATATTCACTCATTATCCTTTTAATGTCCATGGAATCAGTAGTAATAGCCCTTCCTTCAAATCTGCTATTAGTAATTTAATTTGTGTTTTCTCTCTTTTTCCTTGTTTAGCCTAGGGAGAATTTTATCTTCTTTTTATTTTGTATCTTTAAAGAAACTTCCTTGGGTTTTGTTCTTTTTCTGCATTACCTTCCTTTTTTTCAGTGTCATTGGTTTCCGCTTTGATTTATTCTTCCTCTGCTTTTTCTTTTCTTTTACAAGTTTACTAATATAGAAGCTTAAGTTATTAATTGTAGGTTTTCTTTGTTATAGGCACTCAATGCTGTATATATCTCTTTACTGATTTTGCTGTATCACACAACTTCTGTTTTTGTTTTCTAAAATATTAAAAAATTTCTCATTAGAGTTTCTCTTTGGCCCATGTGTTATTTAGATGTTTATTGTTTAGTCTGCAAATAATCTTTAACTTTCCTGCTGTCTTTTGGTTATCAATTTCTAGTTTATTTTCGTCTCATTCTCTGTATTATTTGTATTGTTTTAAATTTGATGATGTACATTTATGGCTTAGACTGCGATCTGTCTTGATGTATGTTCCATGTGAACTTGAAAATAATGTGTTTCCCTGCTGTCATTCAATATTCTATAAATGTCATTTAGATGTCGTTAATTGTTGTTAATACTGCCCATTTTTATTTCTGATTTTCTTGTACTGAATACTGCTTTACCAGAGTTTCAGTGAGTACAGTTTTTTTTTACCACTCATATTAGCATCGTATAGTTTTCTCTGTCCTTTTACTTTTAATCTATTCATGTCTTTGAATTTAGAACGGATTTCTTATAGATCCCATGTGCTTAGTCGCTCAGTCATGTCTGACTCTTTGTGAGCTCATGGGCCATAGCCTGCCAGATTCCTCAGTCCATGGGGATTCTACAGGCAAGAGTACTGGAGTGGGGCTGCCATGCTCTACTCCAGGGAATCTTCCCAACCCAGGTATCCAACCTTGGTCTCTTGCAATGTGTGTGGATTCTGTACGATCTGAGCCTCCAGGGAAGCCCAAAATAAAGATGGACAGCAAGGGCTAGGTATACTTTGTTGTTTCAATTTCTTTTCATAAATCTCTACTTTATATTTGTATATTTATACCATTCACATTAAAAGTGATTATGCAGAGTTTGTTTCAGTTCAGTTCAGTCGCTCAGTCGTGTCCGACTCTTTGTGACCCCATGAATCGCAGCATGCCAGGCCTCCCTATCCATCACCAAACTCCCGGAGTTCATTCAGACTCACATCCATCGAGTCCGTGATGCCATCTACCCGTCTCATCCTCTGTCGTCCCCTTTTCCTCCTGCTCCCAATCCCTCCCAGCATCAAAGTCTTTTCCAATGAGTCAACTCTTCGCATGAGGTGGCCAAAGTACTGGAGTTTCAGCTTTAGCATCATTCCTTCCAAAGAAATCACAGGGCTGATCTCCTTCAAAATGGATTGGTTGAATCTCCTTTTTTTTATTCATTGAATTTATTCTTTGTTGTTGTTATTGCTGTGTTAATATTCTGCTGTTTTTCTGCCTTGTCTACTTTTAAATGAAGATTTAACATTATTTCATTTTCTCTCCTCTTGGGAGATCAGTTATATGTTTAATTTTTTTTTTACTTTTTTTTGTAGAGTTTGCATGATACATCTGCAACTCATTGAAATTCTCTTTTAAATAACACCATCCTGCTTCATGGTTGGTGCAAGTATCTTGTTTCCCAGTTCCTCCTCTCCTGGCCTTGCAACCATTTCTGCCATTTTTCTTTTATCCATAAGGTATAATCACTAGATGCATTGTTGGTTTTCTATTATTTTCAATAAATACTTATCTTTTTGATCAATTGAAGGTAATACAAAGGTTTTTTTAACTTCATTTATTCTTTCTGTAACTCTGTTCCTTTCTTTACATAGACCAGAGTTCGGACCTATATAATTTTCCTTTTCCCATAAAAATTTCTTTTACCATTTCTTGCAGAGTAGTTCTGCTAGATTTCCATCAGTTTTTGTTTGTTATATAAAGTCTTTGTTTTTCATTATTTTGAAGTATTTTCCCCACTTGCTTCTAAATTCTAGGTTGGTAGTAGTGTTGTTTTTTTTTAGTTTTTTTTTTTTTCTTTCAATGAATTGAAACTTCAATTCTGGTCTTTTCTTGATAGCATGGTTCACGAAGAGAAATTTTAAGTAATTGTACCAGTCCATTCTGAAGGAGATCAACCCTGGATTCTTTGGAAGGAATGATGCTAAAGCTGAAACTCCAGCACTTTGGCCACCTCATGCGAAGAGTTGACTCATTGGAAAAACTCTGATGCTGGGAGAGATTGGGGCAGGAGGAGAAGGGGACAACTTTTGAGATGACTGGATGGCATCACAGACTCGATGGACGTAATCTGAGTGAACACTGGGATATGGTGATGAAACACGGAGCCTGGTGTGCTGCGATTCATGGGGTCGCAAGAGTCGGACACGACTGGTGACCAACTGAACTGTTACTCTTGTTTCTATAGCAAGTTTTTTTTTTTTCTTCTCTAGTGTTCCACAAAAATTATGTTTCCTTTTGGTTTTCTGAAGTTTGAGTGTGATATGCCAAAGTTTAGATTTTTTTTTTTCTGTTTTATCCTGCTTGGTATTTTTCTGAGCTTCCTAGATGCCATCCAACCATCTCATCCTCTGTCATCCCCTTCTCTTCATACGCTCAATCTTTGCCAGCCTCAGGGTCTTTTCAAAAAATTCAGGT
>NW_017216993.1:0-12830 GCF_001704415.2 Capra hircus | reverse complement strand
TGGATCTTGGGGTACTTCTGAGTTTCCTCAATGGAGTCGGTCCTCGTCTCCAGTGGGGCATGCACGTGCGCTTTCCTCCCGAGCTGTTGCAGCAGTGTCGCGCTTCCCTTCGCGTGGATCAAGGGATCTGTGGCTTTCCTTCTAGGCTTTCCCAAGAGGCTTTCCGACGAGGCTTTCCCACAGGGCTGTCCCACGTGCCACCGTGGTGTGAGTCAATCCTCGGCTTGAAAGTCGAGGCAGTACAGGGAAAACAGGTTTCCCTGAATGGACTGAGACATCTGGGGGACTCTGGGAATGGTGGCACGACCCTGGAGTTCCTCTCGCCTTTCCTGTGGAGAGCGCCTCCTCTTGAGATGCGAAGGGAACTTCGGGAATTCTATCCCGAGCACGCAGGGAAAGGATCCCTCCTCTTGAGCTAGGAGCCGGGAAACGGGGCTCCTCTGGATGTGGGCGGGACTCTCTTGCTTCCTCTCGAGTGGAGACGGGTATGTCGGGGAACTTCTTGAGTTGCAGCAAGGGTGTGAAGGAACCTTTGGAAGTTCCAGAGTTTAGGTGTGATTAGCCTCGAGACGCCTCAACGGAAATGGGCCTCATCTCGCCTCAGGGGAGAACCTCCTGGATTTTCTCGAGTTGCGGCAGGTGCTCTCGACATACGACGGGGACCTCAGGGACCCGCTCTGGTGGCCTCAGGAAAGGCCAGTCCCCATGGAGTTGCTCGGGGGGCCCCTCGGGATTCCTCTGCCGTCGATGCTGGGGCCTAAGTCCTTGTGTGGAGTCACTGCCAGAACCTGAGGATTCCTCTCGAGTGCTGACATGGATCTTGGGGTACTTCTGGAGTCTCCCCAGGGGAGTCAGTCCTCATCTCGAGTGGGGGCAAGAACGTGCTCTTTCCTTCCGAGCTGTAGCAGCAGTGTGGCGCTTCCCTTCGCGTGTATCAAGGACTCTGTGGCTTTCCCTCGAGGCTTTCCCACGAGGCTTTCCCACAGGGCTGTCCCGCAGGGCTGTCCCACGTGCCACCATGGTGTGAGTCGATCCTCGGCTTGAAACTCGAGGCAGTGCAGGGAAAACAGGTTTCCCTGGAATGGACTGAGACATCTCGGGGACTCTGTGAATGGTGGCACGACCCTGGAGTTCCTCTCGCCTTTCCTTTTGAGAGCGCCTCCGCTTGAGATGCGACGGGAACGCCGGGAATTCTTTCCCGACCACGCAGGGGAAAGGATCCCTCCTCTCGAGCTAGGAAACGGAAACGGGGCTCCTCTGGATGTGGGCGGGACTCTCGTGCTTCCTCTCGAGTGGAGACGGGAATGTCGGGGAACTTCCTGAGTTGCAGCAACGGTGTGAAGGACCCTTTTGGAAGTTCCAGATGTGAAATGTGATTAGCCTCCAGACGCCTCAGCGGAAATGGGCCTCATCTCCCCTGGAGGGGAGAACCTCCTTGATTTTCTCGAGTTACGGCAGGTGCTCTCGACTTACGACGGGGACCTCAGGGACCCGCTCTTGTGGTCTCAAGAAAGGCCAGTCCCCATGCGAGTTGTTCGGAGGCCTCACGGGAATTCTCTCCCGTCGATGCCGGCGCCTAAGACCTTGTGTCTAGTCGGTGCCGGAACCTGAGGATTCCTCTCCAGTGCTGACATGGATCTTGGGGTACTTCTGGAGTCTCCCAAGGGGAGTCAGTCCTCGTCTCGAGTGGGGGCATGCACGTGCACTTTCCTGCTGAGCTGTAGCAGCAGTGTCACGCTTCCCTTCGCGTGGATCAAGGGATCAGGGGCTTTCCCTCGAGGCTTTCCCACGAGGCTTTCCCACGAGGCTTTCCCATGAGGCTTTCTCACAGGGCTGTACCACGTGCCACCGTGGTGTGAGTCGATCCTCGGCTTGAAAATCGAGGCAGTGTAGGGAAAACAGTTCTCCCTGGAATGGGCTGAGACATCTGGAGGACTCTGGGAATGGTGGCACGACCCTGGAGTTCCTCTCGCCTTTCCTGTGGAGAGCGCCTCCTCTTCAGGTGCGACGGGAACACGGGGAATTCTTTCCCGAACACGCAGGGAAAGGATCCCTCCTCTCGAGCTAGAAGGCGGAAACGGGACTCCTCTGGATGTGGGCGGGACTCTCGTGCTTCCTTTCGAGTCTAGACGGGTATGTGGGGGAACTTCTTGAGTGCAGCAAGGGTGTGAAGGACCCTTTGGAAGTTCCAGAGCTTAGGTGTGGTTAGCCTCGAGAGGCCTCAGCGGAAATGGGCCTCATCTGCCTGGAGGGGTGTACCTCCTGGAATTCTCGAGTTGCAGCAGGTGCTCTCGACTTACATCGGGGACCTCAGGGACCCGCTCTGGTGGCCTCAGGAAAGGACACTCCCCATGCGAGTTGCTCAGGGTCCTCTCGGGATTCCTCTCTCGTCGATGCTGGGGCCTAAGACCTTGTGTGGAGTCGGTGCCGGAACCTGAGGATTCCTCTCCAGTGCTGACATTGATCTTGGGGTACTTCTGGAGTCTCCCCAGGGGAGTCAGTGCTCGTCTCGAGTGGGGGTATACACGTCCGATTTCCTCCCGAGCTGTAGCAGCAGTGTCGCTCTTCCATTCGCCTGGATCAAGGTATCTGTGGATTTCCCTCTAGGCTTTCCCACGAAGCTCTCCCCCGACGCTTTCCCACAGGGCTGTCCCACGTGCCACCGTGGTGTGAGTCGATCCTCGTCTTGAAAGTCGAGGCAGTGCAGGGAAAACAGGTTTCCCTGGAATGGACTGAGACATCTGCTGGACTCTGGGAACGGTGGCACGACCCTGGAGTTCCTCTCGCCTTTCCTGTGGAGAGCGCCTGCTCTTGAGATGCGACGGGAACGCCGGGAATTATTTCCGGAGCACGCAGGGAAAGGATCCCTCCTCTCGAGCTAGGAGGCGGAAACGGAGCTCCTCTGGATGTAGGCGGGACTCTCGTGCTTCGTCTCGAGTGCAGACGGGTATGTCGGGGATCTTCTTGAGTTGCAGCAAGGGTGTGAAGGACCCTTTGGAAGTTCCAGAGGTTAGGTGTGGTTAGTCTCGAGATGCCTCAGCAGAAATGGGTCTCATGTCGCCTGGAATGGAGAGGCTCCTGGATATTTCCGAGTTTCAGCAGGTGCTCTCCTTGTGTGGAGTCGGGGCCGGAAGCTGAGGATTCCTCTCCAGTGCTGACATGGATTTTGGGGTACTTCTGGAGTCTCCACAAGGGAGTCAGGCCTCGTCTCGAGTGGGGGCATGAGCGTGCCATTTCCTCCCATGCTGTAGCAGCAGTGTCACGGTTCCCCTTGCGTGGACCAAGGGATCTGTGGCTTTCCCTCGAGTCTTTCCCACGAGGCTTTCCCACAGGGCTGTCCCACGTGTCACGGTGGTGTGAGTTGATCCTCGGCATGAAAGCCGAGGCAGTGTAGGGAAAACAGGTTCCTGTGGAACGGACTGACACATCTGGGGGAGTCTTGGAATGGTGGCACGACCCTGCAGTTCCTCTCCCCTTTCCTTTGGAGAGCGCCTCCCTTGAGATGCGATGGGAATGCCGGGAATTCTTTTCCGACCAAGCAGGGAAAGGATCCCTCATCTCGAGGTACGAGCCGGAAACGGAGCTCCTCAGGATGTGGCCGGGACCATCGTGCTACCTCTTGAGTGGAGACGGGTGTGTCGGGGAACTTCTTGAGTTGCAGCTTGACTGTGAAAGACTCTTTGGAAGGTCCAGAGGTCACGTGTGATTAGCCTCGAGACACCTCAGTGGAAACTGGCCTCATCTCACCTGCAGGGGAGAACCTCCTGCATTTTACCAAGTTTCGGCAGGTGCTCTCGACTTACGACGGGGACTTCAGGGACCCGCTCTGGTGGCCTTAGGAAAGGCCAGTCCCCATGTGAGTTGCTCGGGGGCCTATCGGGATTCCTCTCCCGTCGATGCCGGGCCCTAAGACTTTGTGTGGAGTCGGTGCCGGACCCTGAGGATTCCTCTCCAGTGCTGACATGGATCTTGGGGTACTTCTGGAGTCTCCCCAGTGGAGTCAGTCCTCGTCTCGAGAGGGGGCATGCACGTGCGCTTTTCCCCCGAGCTGTAGCTGCAGTGTCGCGCTTCCCTTCGCGTGGATCAAGGGATCTGTGGCTTCCCCTCGAGGCTTTCCCACGAGGCTTTCCCACAGGGCTGTCCCACGTACCACCGTGGTGTGAGTCGATCCTCAGCTTGAAAGTCGAGGCAGTGCAGGGAAAACAGGTTTCCCTGGAATGGACTGAGACATATGGGGGATTCTGGGAATGTTGGCACGGCCCTGAAGTTGCTCTCGCCTTTCCTGTGGAGAGCGCCTCCTCTTGAGATGCGACGGAAACGCCGGGAATTCTTTCTCGAACACGCAGGGAAAGGATCTCTCCTCTCGAGGAAGGAGGTGGAAATTGGGCCCCGCTGGATGTGGGAGGGACTCTCGTGCTTCCTCCCGAGTGGAGACGGGTATGTCGGGGAACTTCTTGAGTTGCAGCAAGGGTGTGAAGGACCCTTTGGAAGTTCCAGAGGTTAGGTGTGATTAGCCTCGAGACGCCTCAGCGGAAAAGGGCCTCATCTCGCCTGGAGGGGAGAACCTCCTGGATTTTCTCGAGTTGCGGCAGGTGCTCGCGACTTATGACGGGGACCTCAGGGACCCGCTCTGGTGGCCTCAGGAAAGGCCAGTCCCCATGCGAGTTGCTCGGGGGCTTCTCGGGATTCCTCTCCCGTCGATGCCGGGGCCTAAGACCTTGTGTGGAGTCGGTGCCGGAACCTGAGGATTCCTCTCCAGTGCTGACATGGATCTTGGGGTATTTCTGGAGTCTCCTCAGTGGAGTCAGACACTGTCTCCAGTGGGGGCATGCACGTGCACTTTCCTTCCGAGCTGTGGCAGCAGTGTCACGCTTCCCTTCGCCTGGATCAAGGGATCAGGGGCTTTCACTCGCGGCTTTCCCACAGGGATGTCCCACGTGCCACATTGGTGTGAGTTGATCCTCGGATTGAAAGTCGAGGCAGTGCAGGGAAAACAGGTTTCCCTGGAATGGCCTGAGACATCTGGGGACTCTGGGAATGTGGCACGACACTGGAGTTCCTCTCGCCTTTCCTGTGGAGAGTGCCTCCTCTTGAGATGCGACGGGAACGCCGGGAATTATTTCCCGACCACTCAGGGAAAGGATCCCTCCTCTCGAGCTAGGAGGCGCAAACGGGGCTCCTCTGGATGTGGGCGGGACTCTCGTGCTTCCTCTCGAGTGGAGACGGGTATGTCGGGGAACTTCTTGAGTTGCAGCAAGGGTGTGACGGTCCCTTTGTATGTTCCAGAGGTTAGGTCTGATTAGCCTCGAGACGCCTCAGCACGAATGGGCCTCATCTCGCCTGGAGGGAGAACCTCCTGGATTTTCTCGAGTTGCGGCAGGTGCTCTCGACTTACGACGGGGACCTCAGAGTCCCGCTCTGGTGGCCTCAGGAAAGGCCAGTCCCCATGCGAGTTGCTCGCGGGCCTCTCGGGACTCCAGTCCCGTCGATGCTGGGTCCTAAGACCTTGTGTGGAGTCAGTGCCCGAACCTGAGGATTCCTCTCCAGTGCCGACATGAATCTTGGTGTACTTCTGGAGTCTCCCCATGGAAGTCAGTCCTCGTCTCGAGTGGGGGCATGCACGGGTGCTTTCATCCCGAGCTGTAGCAGCAGTGTCACGCTTCCCTTCGCGTGGATCAAGGGATCTGTGACTTTCGCTCGAGGCTTTCCCATGAGGCTTTCCCTCGAGGCTTTCCCACAGGGCTGTCCCACGTGCCACCGTGGTGTGAGTCGATCCTCGGCTTGAAAGTCGAGGCAGTGCAGGGAAAACAGGTTTCCATGGAATGGACTGAGTCATCTGGGGGACTCTGGAAATGGTGGCACGACCCTGGAGTTCCTCTTGCCTTTCCTGTGGAGACTGCCTCCTCTTGAGATGCGACGGGAACTCCAGGAATTCTTTCCCAACCACGAAGTGATAGGATCCCTCCTCTCGAGCTAGGAGGCGGAAACGGAGCTCCTCTGTATGTGGGCGGAACTCTCGTCCTTCCTCTCGACTAGAGACGGGTATGTCGGGGAACTTCTTGAGTTGCAGCAAGGTTGTGAAGGAACCTTTGGAAGTTCCAGAAGTTAGGTGTGATTAGCCTCGAGACGCCTCAGCGGAAATGGGCCTCATCTCGCCTGGAGGGGAGAACCTCCTGGATTTTCTCGAGTTGCGGCAGGTGCTCTCGACTTACCACTGGGACCTCAGGGACCCGCTCTGTTGGCCTCAGGAAAGGCCAGTCCCCATGCGAGTTGCACGGGGGCCTCTCGGGATTCTTCTCCCATCGATGCCGGGGCCTAAAATCTTGTGTGGAGTCGGTGCTGGAACCTGAGCATTCCTCTCCAGTGCTGACAAGGATCTTGGGTTACTTTTGGAGTCTCCCCAGTGGAGTCGGTCCTCGTCTCGGGTGGGGGCATGCACGTGCGCTTTCCTCCCGAGCTGTAGCAGCAGTGTCACGCTTCCCTTTGCGTGGATCAAGGGATCTGTGGCTTTACCTCGAGGCTTTCCCACGAGGCTATCCCACGAGGCTTTCCCACAGGGCTGTCCCACGTGCCAGCGTGGTGTGAGTCGATTCTTGGCTTGGAAGTCGACGCAGTGCAGGGAAAACTGGTTTCCCTGGAATGGACTGAGACATCTGGGGGACTCTGGGAATGGTGGCACGACTCTGGAGTTACTCTCGCCTTTCCTGTGGAGAGCGCCTCCTCTTGAGAAGCGACTGGAACGAGGGGATTTCTTTCCCCACCACGCAGGGAAAGGATCCCTCCTCTCGAGCTAGGGGGCGGAAACGGGGCTCCTCTGGATGTGGGCGGAACTCTCGTACTTCCTCTCCCGTGGAGACGTGTATGTCGGGGAACTTCTTGAGTTGCAGCAAGGGTGTGAAGGACCCTTTGGAAGTTCCAGAGTTTAGGTGTGATTAGCCTCGAGACGCCTCAGTGGAAATGGGCCTCATCTCGCCTGGAGGGGAGAACCTCCTGGATTTTCTCGAGTTGCGGCAGGTGCTCTCGACTTTCGAAGGGGACTTCAGGGACCCGCGCTGGTGGCCTCAGGAAAGGCCAATCCCCATGCGAGTTGTTCGGGGGCCTCTCGAGATTCCTCTCCTGACGATGCCGGGGCCTAAGATCTTGTGTGGAGTAGGTGTAAGAACCTGAGGATTCCTCTCCAGTGCTGACATGGATCTTGGGGTACTTCTGGAGTCTCCCCAGGGGAGTCAGTCCTCGTCTCGAGTGGGGGCATTCACGTCTGATTTACAACCGAGCTGTAGGAGCAGCGTCACGCTTCCCTTCGCGTGGATCAAGGGATCTGTGGCTTTCCCTCGAGGCTTTCCCACGAGGCTTTCCCACGAGGCTTTCCCGCAGGGCTGTCCCACGTGCCACGGTGGTGTGAGTGGATCCTCGGCTTGAAAGTCGTGGCAGTGCAGGGAAAACAGGTTTCCCTGGAATGGACTGAGACATCTGGGGGACTCTGGGAATGGTGGCAGGACCCTGGAGTTCCTCTCGCCTTTCCTGTGGAGAGCGCCTCCTCTTGAGATGCGACGGGAACGCCGGGAATTCTTTCCCGACCACGCAGGGAAAGGATCCCTTCTCTTTAGCTATGAGGCGGAAACGGGGCTCCTCTGGATGTGGGCGGGAGTCTCGTGCTTCCTCTCGAGTGGAGACGGGTATGTCGGGGAACTTCTTGAGTTGCAGCAAGGGTTGAAGGACCCTTTGGAAGTTCCAGAGGTTAGGTGTGACTATCCTCGAGACGCCTCAGCGGAAATGGGCCTCATCTCGCCTGGAGGGGAGAACCTCCTGGATTTTTTCGAGTTGCGGCAGGTGCTCTCGACTTACGACGGGGACCTCAGGGACCCGCTCTGGTGGCCTCAGGAGAGGCCAGTCCCCATGCGAGTTGCTCGTGGTCCTCTCGGGATTCCTCTCCCGTCGATGCCGTGGCCTAAGACCTTGCGGGAAGTCGGTGCCGGAACCTGAGGATTCCTCTCCAGTGCTGACATGGATCTTGGGGTACTTCTGGAGTTTCCTCAATGGAGTCGGTCCTCGTCTCCAGTGGGGGCATGCACGTGCGCTTTCCTCCCGAGCTGTTGCAGCAGTGTCGCGCTTCCCTTCGCGTGGATCAAGGGATCTGTTGGCTTTCCTTCTAGGCTTTCCCAAGAGGCTTTCCGACGAGGCTTTCCCACAGGGCTGTCCCACGTGCCACCGTGGTGTGAGTCAATCCTCGGCTTGAAAGTCGAGGCAGTACAGGGAAAACAGGTTTCCCTGGAATGGACTGAGACATCTGGGGGACTCTGGGAATGGTGGCACGACCCTGGAGTTCCTCTCGCCTTTCCTGTGGAGAGCGCCTCCTCTTGAGATGCGAAGGGAACTTCGGGAATTCTATCCCGAGCACGCAGGGAAAGGATCCCTCCTCTTGAGCTAGGAGCCGGAAACGGGGCTCCTCTGGATGTGGGCGGGACTCTCTTGCTTCCTCTCGAGTGGAGACGGGTATGTCGGGGAACTTCTTGAGTTGCAGCAAGGGTGTGAAGGAACCTTTGGAAGTTCCAGAGTTTAGGTGTGATTAGCCTCGAGACGCCTCAACGGAAATGGGCCTCATCTCGCCTCAGGGGAGAACCTCCTGGATTTTCTCGAGTTGCGGCAGGTGCTCTCGACATACGACGGGGACCTCAGGGACCCGCTCTGGTGGCCTCAGGAAAGGCCAGTCCCCATGGAGTTGCTCGGGGGCCCCTCGGGATTCCTCTGCCGTCGATGCTGGGGCCTAAGTCCTTGTGTGGAGTCACTGCCAGAACCTGAGGATTCCTCTCGAGTGCTGACATGGATCTTGGGGTACTTCTGGAGTCTCCCCAGGGGAGTCAGTCCTCATCTCGAGTGGGGGCAAGAACGTGCTCTTTCCTTCCGAGCTGTAGCAGCAGTGTGGCGCTTCCCTTCGCGTGTATCAAGGACTCTGTGGCTTTCCCTCGAGGCTTTCCCACGAGGCTTTCCCACAGGGCTGTCCCGCAGGGCTGTCCCACGTGCCACCATGGTGTGAGTCGATCCTCGGCTTGAAACTCGAGGCAGTGCAGGGAAAACAGGTTTCCCTGGAATGGACTGAGACATCTCGGGGACTCTGTGAATGGTGGCACGACCCTGGAGTTCCTCTCGCCTTTCCTTTTGAGAGCGCCTCCGCTTGAGATGCGACGGGAACGCCGGGAATTCTTTCCCGACCACGCAGGGAAAGGATCCCTCCTCTCGAGCTAGGAAACGGAAACGGGGCTCCTCTGGATGTGGGCGGGACTCTCGTGCTTCCTCTCGAGTGGAGACGGGAATGTCGGGGAACTTCCTGAGTTGCAGCAACGGTGTGAAGGACCCTTTGGAAGTTCCAGATGTGAAATGTGATTAGCCTCCAGACGCCTCAGCGGAAATGGGCCTCATCTCCCCTGGAGGGGAGAACCTCCTTGATTTTCTCGAGTTACGGCAGGTGCTCTCGACTTACGACGGGGACCTCAGGGACCCGCTCTTGTGGTCTCAAGAAAGGCCAGTCCCCATGCGAGTTGTTCGGAGGCCTCACGGGAATTCTCTCCCGTCGATGCCGGCGCCTAAGACCTTGTGTCTAGTCGGTGCCGGAACCTGAGGATTCCTCTCCAGTGCTGACATGGATCTTGGGGTACTTCTGGAGTCTCCCAAGGGGAGTCAGTCCTCGTCTCGAGTGGGGGCATGCACGTGCACTTTCCTGCCGAGCTGTAGCAGCAGTGTCACGCTTCCCTTCGCGTGGATCAAGGGATCAGGGGCTTTCCCTCGAGGCTTTCCCACGAGGCTTTCCCACGAGGCTTTCCCACGAGGCTTTCTCACAGGGCTGTACCACGTGCCACCGTGGTGTGAGTCGATCCTCGGCTTGAAAATCGAGGCAGTGTAGGGAAAACAGTTCTCCCTGGAATGGGCTGAGACATCTGGAGGACTCTGGGAATGGTGGCACGACCCTGGAGTTCCTCTCGCCTTTCCTGTGGAGAGCGCCTCCTCTTCAGGTGCGACGGGAACACGGGGAATTCTTTCCCGAACACGCAGGGAAAGGATCCCTCCTCTCGAGCTAGAAGGCGGAAACGGGACTCCTCTGGATGTGGGCGGGACTCTCGTGCTTCCTTTCGAGTCTAGACGGGTATGTGGGGGAACTTCTTGAGTGCAGCAAGGGTGTGAAGGACCCTTTGGAAGTTCCAGAGCTTAGGTGTGGTTAGCCTCGAGAGGCCTCAGCGGAAATGGGCCTCATCTGCCTGGAGGGGTGTACCTCCTGGAATTCTCGAGTTGCAGCAGGTGCTCTCGACTTACATCGGGGACCTCAGGGACCCGCTCTGGTGGCCTCAGGAAAGGACACTCCCCATGCGAGTTGCTCAGGGTCCTCTCGGGATTCCTCTCTCGTCGATGCTGGGGCCTAAGACCTTGTGTGGAGTCGGTGCCGGAACCTGAGGATTCCTCTCCAGTGCTGACATTGATCTTGGGGTACTTCTGGAGTCTCCCCAGGGGAGTCAGTGCTCGTCTCGAGTGGGGGCTTGCACGTGGGCTTTCCTTCCGAGCCTTAGCAGCAGTGTCACGCTTCCCTTCGCGAGGATCAAAGCATCTGTTGCTTTCCCTCGAGGCTTTCCCATGAGGCTTTCCCACCAGGTTTTCCCACCAGGCTTTCCCAAAGGGCTGTCCTACGCGCCATCGTGGTGTGATTTGATCCTCGGCTTGAAAGTCGAGGCAGTGCAGGGAAAACATGTTTCCCTGCAATGGACTGAGTCATCTGGGGGACTCTGGGAATGGTGGCACTACCCTGAAGTTCCTCTCACCTTTCCTGTGGAGAGCCCCTCCTCTTGAGATGCGACGGGAAAGCCGGGAATTCTTTCCCGACCACGCAGGGAAAATATCCCTCCTCTCGAGCTGCGAGGCAGAAACGGGACTCCTCTGTATGTGGGCGGGACTCTCGTGCTTCCTCTCGAGTGGAGACGGGTATGTCGGGGAACTTCTTGAGTTGCAGCAAGGGTGTCAGGGACCCTTTGGAAGTTCCAGAGGCTAGGCGTGATTATCCCCTAGACGCCTCAGCGCAAATGAGCCTCATCTCTCCTGGTTGGGAGATCCTCCTGGATTTTCCCCAGTTGCGGCAGGTGCTCGAAACTTACGATGGGTACACCAGGGACCCGCTCTGGTGGCCTCAGGAAAGGCCAGTCCCCATGCGAGTTGCTTGGGGGCCTCTCGGGATTCCTCTCCTGTCGATGCTTGGGCCTAAGAGCTTGTGTGGAGTCGTTGCCGGAACCTGAGGATTCCTCTCCAGTCCCGACATGGATCTTGTGGTACTTCTGGAGTCTCCCCAGGGGCGTCAGTCCTCGTCTCGAGTGGGGGCCTGCAGATGCGCTTTCCTCTCGAGCTGTAGCAGCAGTGTCACGCTTCCCTTCGCGTGGATCAAGGGATCTGTGGCTTTCCCTCGAGGATTTCCCACGAGGCATTCCCACGAGGCTTTCCCACAGGGCTGTCCCACGTGCCACCGTGGTGTGAGTCGATCCTCGGCTTGAAAGTCGAGGCAGTGCAGGGAAAACAGGTTTCCTGGAATTGACTGAGACATCTGGGGGACTCTGGGAATGGTGGCACGACCCTGGAGTTCCTCTTGCCTTTCCTGTGGAGAGCGCCTCCTCTTGAGATGCGACGGAAATGCCGGGAATTCTTTCCCGACCACGCAGGGAAAGGATCACTCCTCTCGAACTAGGAGGCGGAAACGGGGCTCCACTGGATGTGGGCGGGATTCTCGTGCTTCCTCTCGAGTGGAGACGGGTATGTTGCGGGACTTCTTGAGTTGCAGCAAGGGTGTGAAGGTACCCTTTGGAAGTTCCAGAGGTTAGGTGTGATTAGCCTCGAGACGCCTCAGGCGGAAATGGGCCTCATCTCGCCTGGAGGGGAGAACCTCCTGGATTTTCTCGAGTTGCGGCAGGTGCTCTCGACTTACGACGGGGACCTCAGGGACCCGCATCTGGTGGCCTCAGGAAAGGCCAGTTCCCCATGCGAGTTGTCTCGGGGGCCTCTCGGGATTCCTCTCCCGTCGATGCCGGGGCCTAAGATCTTGTGTGGAGCTCGGTGCCGGAACCTGAGGATTCCTCTCCAGTGCTGACATGGATCTTGGGGGTACTTCTGGAGTCTCCCCAGGAGTCAGTTCCTCGTCTCGAGTGGGGGCATGCACGTGCGCTTTCCTCCCGAAGCTGTAGCAGCAGTGTCACGCTTCCCTTCGCGTGGATCAAGGGATCTGTGGCTTTCCTCGAGCTTTCCAGAGGCTTTCCCACAGAGGCTTTCCCACGAGGCTTTCCCACAGGGTCTGTCCCACGTGCCACCGTTGGTGTGAGTCGATCCTCGGCTTGAAAGTCGACGGCAGTGCAGGGAAAACAGGTTTCCCTGGAATGGACTGAGACATCTGGCTGGACTCTGGGAATGGTGGCACGACCCTGGAGTTCCTCTCGCCTTTCCTGTGGAGAGCGCCTCCTCTTGAGATGCGACGGGAACGCCGGGAATTCTTTCCCGACCACGCAGGAAAGGATCCCTCCTCTCGAGCTAGGAGGCGGAAACGGGGCTCCTCTGGATGTGGGCGGGACTCTCGTGCTTCCTCTCGAGTGGAGACGGGTATGTCGGGGAACTTCTTGAGTTGCAGCAAGGGTGTGAAGGACCCGTTGGAATTTCCAGAGGTTTAGGTGTGATTAGCCTCGAGACACCTCAGCGGAAAATGAGCCTCATCTCGCCTGGAGGGATAGAACCTCCTGGATTTTCTCGAGTTGCGACAGGTGCTCTCGACATACGACGGGGGACCTCAGGGACCCGCTCTGCGTGCCTCAGGA
>NW_017216992.1:0-12830 GCF_001704415.2 Capra hircus | reverse complement strand
GAAGCGCGACAGTCTGTGTACAGCTCGGAGGAAAGCGCACGTGCATGCCGCCACTCGAGACAGAACTGGACTCCCCTGGGAGACTCAAGAAGTACCCCAAGATCCATGTCAGCACTGAGAGGAATCCTCAGTTCGGCACCGACTCAACAAAGATCTTAGGCCCGGCATCGACGGGAGAGGAATCCCGGAGGCCCCGAGCAACTCCATGGGACTGGCCTTTCCTGAGGCCACCAGAGCGGGTCACTGAGGTCCCCGTCGTAAGTCGAGAGCACCTGCCGCAAGTCGAGAAAATCCAGGAGGTTCTCCCCTCCAGGCGAGATGAGGCCCATTTCCGCTGAGGCGTCTCGAGGCTAATCACATCTAACATCTGGAACTTCCAAAGGGTCCTTCACAACCTTGCTGCAACTCAAATAGTTCCCCGACATGCCCGCTCTCACTCGAGAGGAAGCACGAGAGTCCCGCCCACATCCAGAGGAGCCCCGTTTCGCCTCCTAGCTCGAGAGGAGGGATCCTTTCCCTGCGTGGTCGGGAAAGAATTCCCGGCGTTTCCCGTCGCATCTCAAGAGGAGGCGCTCTCCACAGGAAAGGCGAAGAGGAACTCCAGGGTCGTGCCACCATTCCCAGAGTCCCCCAGATGTCTCAGTCCATTCCAGGGAAACCTGTTTTCCCTGCACTGCCTCGACTTTCAAGCCGAGGATCGACTCACACCACGGTGGCACGTGGGACAGCCCTGTGGGAAAGCCTCGTGGGAAAGCCTCGTGGGAAAGCCTCGAGGGAAAGCCACAGATCCCTTGATCCACGCGAAGGGAAGCGGGACACTGCTGCTACAGCTCGGGAGGAAAGGGCACGTGCATGACCCCACTCGAGACGAGGACTGACTCCCCTGGGAAGACTCCAGAATACCCCAAGATCAATGTCAGCACTGGAGAGGAATCCTCAGGTTCTGGCACCGACTTCACACAAGGTCTTAGGCCCCGGCATCGATGGGAGAGGAATCCCGAGAGGCCCCCGAGCAACTCGCATGGGGACTGGCCTTTCCTGAGGCCACCAGAGCGGGTCCCTGAGGTCCCCGTCGTAAGACGAGAGCACCTGCCACAACTCGAGAAAATCCAGGAGGTTCTCCCCTCCAGGCGAGATGAGGCTCATTTCCGCTGAGGCATCTCGACGCTAATCACATCTAACATCTGGAACTTCCAAAGGGTCCTTCACACCCTTGCTGCAACTCAAAGAGTTCCCCGACATACCCAGCTCTACTCGAGAGGAAGCACGAGAGTCCTGCCCACATCCAGAGGAGCCCCGTTTGCGCCTCCTAGCTCGAGAGGAGGGATCCTTTCCCTGCGTGATCGGGAAAGAATTCCCGGCGTTCCCGTCGCATCTCAAGAGGAGGCGCTCTCCACAGGAAAGGCAAGAGGAACTCCAGGGTCGTGCCACCATTCCCAGAGTCCCCCAGATATCTCAGTCCATTCCAGGGAAACCTGTTTCCCCTGCACTGCCTCGACTTTCAAGCCGAGGATCGACTTACACCACGGTGGCACGTGGGACAGCCCTGTGGGAAAGCCTCGTGGGAAAGCCTCGTGGGAAAGCCTCGAGGGAAAGCCACAGATCCCTTGATCCACGCGAAGGGAAGCGTGACACTGCTGCTACAGCTCGGGAGGAAAGCGCACGTGCATGACCCCACTCGAGACGAGGACTGACTCCCCTGGGGAGACTCCAGAAAGTACCCCAAGATCCATGTCAGCACTGGTAGAGGAATCCTCAGGTTCCGGCACCTACTTCACACAAAGATCTTAGGCCCCTGCATCGACGGGAGAGGAATCCCGAGAGGCCCCCGAGCAACTCGCATGGGGACTGGCTTTCCTGAGGCCACCAGAGCGGGTCCCTGAGGTCCCCGTTGTAAGTCGAGAGCACCTGCCGCAACTTGAGAAAATCCAGGAGGTTCTCCCCTCCAGGCGAGATGAGGACAATTTCCGCTGAGGCATCTCGAGGCTAATCACATCTAACATCTGGAAATTCCAAAGGGTCCTTCACACCCTTGCTGCAACTCAAGAAGTTCCCCGACATACCCGTCTCCACTCGAGAGGAAGCACGAGAGTCCCGCCACATCTAGAGGAGCCCCGTTTGCCGCCTCCTAGCTCGAGAGGAGGGATCCTTTCCCTGGCGTGGTCGGGAAAGAATTCCCGCGTTCCGTCGCATCTCAAGAGGAGGCGCTCTCCACAGAAGGCCAGAGGAACTCCAAGGTCGTGCCACCATTCCCAGAGTCCCCAGATGTCTCAGTCCATTCCAGGGAAACCTGTTTCCCTGCACTGACGCGACTTTCAGCCGAGGATCGACTCACACCACGGTGGCACGTGGGACAGCCTGGTGGGAAAGCCTCGTGGGAAAGCCTCGAGGGAAAGCCCAGATTCCTTAATCCACGTGAATGGAAGGTGACACTGCTGCTACAGCTCGGGAGGAAGCGCACGTGCATGCCCCGACTCGAGACGAGGACTGTCTTCCGACACGGGGAGACCTCCTCGAGCTAGGAGGCCGCGAAACGGGCTCCTCTGATGTGGCGGGACTCTCGTGCTTCCTCTCGAGTGAGCGGGTATGTCGGGGAACTCTTGAGTTGCAGCAAGGGTGTGAAGGACCCTTGGAATTCCAGATGTTAGATGTGATTAGCCTCGAGATGCCTCAGCGGAAATGGCCTCATCTCGCCTGGAGGGGAGAACCTCCTGGATATTCTCAGTTGCGGCAGGTGCTCTCGACTTACGACGGGGACCTCAGGGACCCGCTCTGGTGGCCTCAGGAAAGCCCAGTCCCCATGCGAGTTGCTCGGGGGCCTCTCAGGATTCCTTCCCGTCGATGCAGGGGCCTAAGATCTTGTGTGGAGTCAGGTGCCGGAACCTGAGGATTCCTCTACCAGTGCTGACATGGATCTTGGGGTACTTCTGGAGTCTCCCCAGGGGAGTCAGTCCTCGTCTCGAGTGGGGTCATGCACGTGCGCTTTCCTCCCGAGCTGTAGCAGCAGTGTCACGCTTCCATTCGCGTGGATCAAGGGATCTGTGGCTTTCCCTCGAGGCTTTCCCACGAGGCTTTCCCACGAGGCTTTGCCACAGGGCTGTCCCACGTGCCACCGTGGTGTAAGTCGATCCTCGGCTTGAAAGTCGAGGCAGTGCAGGGGAAACAGGTTTCCCTGGAATGGACTGAGATATCTGGGGGACTCTGGGAATGGTGGCACGACCCTGGAGTCCCTCTTGCCTTTCATGTGGAGAGCGCCTCCTCTTGAGATGCGACGGGAACGCCGGGAATTCTTTCCCGATCACGCAGGGAAAGGATCCCTCCTCTCGAGCTAGGAGGCGCAAACGGGGCTCCTCTGGATGTGGGCAGGACTCTCGTGCTTCCTCTCGAGTAGAGCTGGGTATGTCGGGGAACTTCTTTGAGTTGCAGCAAGGGTGTGAAGGACCCTTTGGAAGTTCCAGATGTTAGATGTGATTAGCGTCGAGATGCCTCAGCGGAAATGAGCCTCATCTCGCCTGGAGGGGAGAACCTCCTGGATTTTCTCGAGTTGTGGCAGGTGCTCTCGTCTTACGACGGGGACCTCAGGGACCCGCTCTGGTGGCCTCAGGAAAGGCCAGTCCCCATGCGAGTTGCTCGGGGGCCTCTCGGGATTCCTCTCCCATCGATGCCGGGGCCTAAGACCTTGTGTGAAGTCGGTGCCAGAACCTGAGGATTCCTCTCCAGTGCTGACATTGATCTTGGGGTATTTCTGGAGTCTTCCCAGGGGAGTCAGTCCTCGTCTCGAGTGGGGTCATGCACGTGCCCTTTCCTCCCGAGCTGTAGCAGCAGTGTCCCGCTTCCCTTCGCGTGGATCAAGGGATCTGTGGCTTTCCCTCGAGGCTTTCCCACGAGGCTTTCCCACGAGGCTTTCCCACAGGGCTGTCCCACGTGCCACCGTGGTGTAAGTCGATCCTCGGCTTGAAAGTCGAGGCAGTGCAGGGGAAACAGGTTTCCCTGGAATGGACTGAGATATCTGGGGGACTCTGGGAATGGTGGCACGACCCTGGAGTTCCTCTTGCCTTTCCTGTGGAGAGCGCCTCCTCTTGAGATGCGACGGGAACGCCGGGAATTCTTTCCCGATCACGCAGGGAAAGGATCCCTCCTCTCGAGCTAGGAGGCGCAAACGGGGCTCCTCTGGATGTGGGCAAGACTCTCGTGCTTCCTCTCGAGTAGAGCTGGGTATGTCGGGGAACTCTTTGAGTTGCAGCAAGGGTGTGAAGGACCCTTTGGAAGTTCCAGATGTTAGATGTGATTAGCCTCGAGACGCCTCAGCGGACATAGGCGCCTCATCTCGCCTGGCAGGGGAGGAACCTCCTGGATTTGCTCGAGTTGCGGCAGGTGCTCTCGACTTACGACGGGGACCTCAGAGTCGCGCTCTGGTGGCCTCAGGAAAGGCCAGTCCCCATGCGAGTTGCTCCGGGGCCTCTCGGGATTCCACTCCCGTCGATGCTGGGTCCTAAGACCTTGTGTGGAGTCAGTGCCCGAACCTGAGGATTCCTCTCCATTGCCTGACATGGATCTTGGGGTACTTCTGGAGTCTTCCCAGAGGAAGTCAGTCCTCATCTCGAGTGGGGGCATGCACGTGCGCTTTCCTCCCGAGCTGTAGCAGCAATGTCACGATTCCCTTCCCGTGGATCAAGGGATCAGGGGCTTTCCCTCGAGGCTTTCCCACGAGGCTTTCCCACAGGGATGTCCCACGTGCCACCGTGGTGTGAGTCGATCCTCGGCTTGGAAGTCGAGGCAGTGCAGGGAAAACAGGTTTCCCTGGAATGGACTGAGACATCTGGTGGACTCTGGGAATGGTGGCACGACCCTGGGGTTCCTCTCGCCTTTCCTGTGGGAGCGCCTCCTCTTGAGATGCGACGGAAACGCCGGAGATTCTTTCCCGACCACGCAGGGAAAGGATCCCTCCTCTCGAACTAGGGGGCGGAAACGGGGCTCCTCTGTATGTGGGCGGGACTCTCGTGCTTCCTCTCTAGTGGAGACGGGTATGTCGGGGAACTTCTTGAGTTGCAGCAAGGGTGTGAAGGACCCTTTGGAATTTCCAGATGTTAGATGTGATTAGCCTCGAGATGCCTCAGCGGAAATTGTCCTCATCTCGCCTGGAGGGGAGAACCTCCTGGATATTCTCAAGTTGCGGCAGGTGCTCTCGACTTACAACGGGGACCTCAGGGACCCGCTCTGGTGGCCTCAGGAAAGCCCAGTCCCCATGCGAGTTGCTCGGGGGCCTCTCAGGATTCCTTTCCCGTCGATGCAGGGGCCTAAGATCTTGTGTGGAGTAGGTGCCGGAACCTGAGGATTCCTCTACAGTGCTGACATGGATCTTGGGGTACTTCTGGAGTCTCCCCAGGGGAGTCAGTCCTCGTCTCGAGTGGGGTCATGCACGTGCGCTTTCCTCCCGAGCTGTAGCAGCAGTGTCACGCTTCCCTTCGCGTGGATCAAGGGATCTGTGGCTTTCCCTTGAGGCTTTCCCACGAGGCTTTCCCACGAGGCTTTGCCACAGGGCTGTCCCACGTGCCACCATGGTGTAAGTCGATCCTCGGCTTGAAAGTCGAGGCAGTGCAGGGGAAACAGGTTTCCCTGGAATGGACTGAGATATCTGGGGGACTCTGGGAATGGTGGCACGACCCTGGAGTCCCTCTTGCCTTTCATGTGGAGAGCGCCTCCTCTTGAGATGCGACGGGAACGCCGGGAATTCTTTCCCGATCACGCAGGGAAAGGATCCCTCCTCTCGAGCTAGGAGGCGCAAACGGGGCTCCTCTGGATGTGGGCAGGACTCTCGTGCTTCCTCTCGAGTAGAGCTGGGTATGTCGGGGAACTCTTTGAGTTGCAGCAAGGGTGTGAAGGACCCTTTGGAAGTTCCGATGTTAGATGTGATTAGCGTCGAGATGCCTCAGCGGAAATGAGCCTCATCTCGCCTGGAGGGGAGAACCTCCTGGATTTTCTCGAGTTGTGGCAGGTGCTCTCGTCTAACGACGGGGACCTCAGGGACCCGCTCTGGTGGCCTCAGGAAAGGCCAGTCCCCATGCGAGTTGCTCGGGGGCCTCTCGGGATTCCTCTCCCATCGATGCCGGGGCCTAAGACCTTGTGTGAAGTCGGTGCCAGAACCTGAGGATTCCTCTCCAGTGCTGACATTGATCTTGGGGTATTTCTGGAGTCTTCCCAGGGGAGTCAGTCCTCGTCTCGAGTGGGGTCATGCACGTGCCCTTTCCTCCCGAGCTGTAGCAGCAGTGTCCCGCTTCCCTTCGCGTGGATCAAGGGATCTGTGGCTTTCCCTCGAGGCTTTCCCACGAGGCTTTCCCACGAGGCTTTCCCACAGGGCTGTCCCACGTGCCACCGTGGTGTAAGTCGATCCTCGGCTTGAAAGTCGAGGCAGTGCAGGGGAAACAGGTTTCCCTGGAATGGACTGAGATATCTGGGGGACTCTGGGAATGGTGGCACGACCCTGGAGTTCCTCTTGCCTTTCCTGTGGAGAGCGCCTCCTCTTGAGATGCGACGGGAACGCCGGGAATTCTTTCCCGATCACGCAGGGAAAGGATCCCTCCTCTCGAGCTAGGAGGCGCAAACGGGGCTCCTCTGGATGTGGGCAAGACTCTCGTGCTTCCTCTCGAGTAGAGCTGGGTATGTCGGGGAACTCTTTCAGTTGCAGCAAGGGTGTGAAGGACCCTTTGGAAGTTCCAGATGTTAGATGTGATTAGCCTCGAGACGCCTCAGCACATAGGCGCCTCATCTCGCCTGCAGGGGAGGACCTCCTGGATTTGCTCGAGTTGCGGCAGGTGCTCTCGACTTACGACGGGGACCTCAGAGTCGGCTCTGGTGGCCTCAGGGAAGGCCAGTCCCCATGCGAGTTGCTCCCGGGCCTCTCGGGATTCCACTCCCGTCGATGCTGGGTCCTAAGACCTTGTGTGGAGTCAGTGCCCGAACCTGAGGATTCCTCTCCATTGCCGACATGGATCTTGGGGTACTTCTGGAGTCTTCCCAGAGAAGTCAGTCCTCATCTCGAGTGGGGGCATGCACGGACGCTTTCCTCCCGAGCTGTAGCAGCAATGTCACGATTCCCTTCCCGTGGATCAAGGGATCAGGGGCTTTCCCTCGAGGCTTTCCCACGAGGCTTTCCCACAGGGATGTCCCACGTGCCACCGTGGTGTGAGTCGATCCTCGGCTTGGAAGTCGAGGCAGTGCAGGGAAAACAGGTTTCCCTGGAATGGACTGAGACATCTGGTGGACTCTGGGAATGTGGCACGACCCTGGGGTTCCTCTCGCCTTTCCTGTGGGAGCGCCTCCTCTTGAGATGCGACGGAAACGCCGGAGATTCTTTCCCGACCACGCAGGGAAAGGATCCCTCCTCTCGAACTAGGGGGCGGAAACGGGGCTCCTCTGTATGTGGGCGGGACTCTCGTGCTTCCTCTCTAGTGGAGACGGGTATGTCGGGGAACTTCTTGAGTTGCAGCAAGGGTGTGAAGGACCCTTTGGAATTTCCAGATGTTAGATGTGATTAGCCTCGAGATGCCTCAGCGGAAATTGTCCTCATCTCGCCTGGAGGGGAGAACCTCCTGGATATTCTCAAGTTGCGGCAGGTGCTCTCGACTTACAACGGGGACCTCAGGGACCCGCTCTGGTGGCCTCAGGAAAGCCCAGTCCCCATGCGAGTTGCTCGGGGGCCTCTCAGGATTCCTTTCCCGTCGATGCAGGGGCCTAAGATCTTGTGTGGAGTAGGTGCCGGAACCTGAGGATTCCTCTACAGTGCTGACATGGATCTTGGGGTACTTCTGGAGTCTCCCCAGGGGAGTCAGTCCTCGTCTCGAGTGGGGTCATGCACGTGCGCTTTCCTCCCGAGCTGTAGCAGCAGTGTCACGCTTCCCTTCGCGTGGATCAAGGGATCTGTGGCTTTCCCTTGAGGCTTTCCCACGAGGCTTTCCCACGAGGCTTTGCCACAGGGCTGTCCCACGTGCCACCATGGTGTAAGTCGATCCTCGGCTTGAAAGTCGAGGCAGTGCAGGGGAAACAGGTTTCCCTGGAATGGACTGAGATATCTGGGGGACTCTGGGAATGGTGGCACGACCCTGGAGTCCCTCTTGCCTTTCATGTGGAGAGCGCCTCCTCTTGAGATGCGACGGGAACGCCGGGAATTCTTTCCCGATCACGCAGGGAAAGGATCCCTCCTCTCGAGCTAGGAGGCGCAAACGGGGCTCCTCTGGATGTGGGCAGGACTCTCGTGCTTCCTCTCGAGTAGAGCTGGGTATGTCGGGGAACTCTTTGAGTTGCAGCAAGGGTGTGAAGGACCCTTTGGAAGTTCCGATGTTAGATGTGATTAGCGTCGAGATGCCTCAGCGGAAATGAGCCTCATCTCGCCTGGAGGGGAGAACCTCCTGGATTTTCTCGAGTTGTGGCAGGTGCTCTCGTCTAACGACGGGGACCTCAGGGACCCGCTCTGGTGGCCTCAGGAAAGGCCAGTCCCCATGCGAGTTGCTCGGGGGCCTCTCGGGATTCCTCTCCCATCGATGCCGGGGCCTAAGACCTTGTGTGAAGTCGGTGCCAGAACCTGAGGATTCCTCTCCAGTGCTGACATTGATCTTGGGGTATTTCTGGAGTCTTCCCAGGGGAGTCAGTCCTCGTCTCGAGTGGGGTCATGCACGTGCCCTTTCCTCCCGAGCTGTAGCAGCAGTGTCCCGCTTCCCTTCGCGTGGATCAAGGGATCTGTGGCTTTCCCTCGAGGCTTTCCCACGAGGCTTTCCCACGAGGCTTTCCCACAGGGCTGTCCCACGTGCCACCGTGGTGTAAGTCGATCCTCGGCTTGAAAGTCGAGGCAGTGCAGGGGAAACAGGTTTCCCTGGAATGGACTGAGATATCTGGGGGACTCTGGGAATGGTGGCACGACCCTGGAGTTCCTCTTGCCTTTCCTGTGGAGAGCGCCTCCTCTTGAGATGCGACGGGAACGCCGGGAATTCTTTCCCGATCACGCAGGGAAAGGATCCCTCCTCTCGAGCTAGGAGGCGCAAACGGGGCTCCTCTGGATGTGGGCAAGACTCTCGTGCTTCCTCTCGAGTAGAGCTGGGTATGTCGGGGAACTCTTTCAGTTGCAGCAAGGGTGTGAAGGACCCTTTGGAAGTTCCAGATGTTAGATGTGATTAGCCTCGAGACGCCTCAGCACATAGGCGCCTCATCTCGCCTGCAGGGGAGGACCTCCTGGATTTGCTCGAGTTGCGGCAGGTGCTCTCGACTTACGACGGGGACCTCAGAGTCGGCTCTGGTGGCCTCAGGGAAGGCCAGTCCCCATGCGAGTTGCTCCCGGGCCTCTCGGGATTCCACTCCCGTCGATGCTGGGTCCTAAGACCTTGTGTGGAGTCAGTGCCCGAACCTGAGGATTCCTCTCCATTGCCGACATGGATCTTGGGGTACTTCTGGAGTCTTCCCAGAGAAGTCAGTCCTCATCTCGAGTGGGGGCATGCACGGACGCTTTCCTCCCGAGCTGTAGCAGCAATGTCACGATTCCCTTCCCGTGGATCAAGGGATCAGGGGCTTTCCCTCGAGGCTTTCCCACGAGGCTTTCCCACAGGGATGTCCCACGTGCCACCGTGGTGTGAGTCGATCCTCGGCTTGGAAGTCGAGGCAGTGCAGGGAAAACAGGTTTCCCTGGAATGGACTGAGACATCTGGTGGACTCTGGGAATGTGGCACGACCCTGGGGTTCCTCTCGCCTTTCCTGTGGGAGCGCCTCCTCTTGAGATGCGACGGAAACGCCGGAGATTCTTTCCCGACCACGCAGGGAAAGGATCCCTCCTCTCGAACTAGGGGGCGGAAACGGGGCTCCTCTGTATGTGGGCGGGACTCTCGTGCTTCCTCTCTAGTGGAGACGGGTATGTCGGGGAACTTCTTGAGTTGCAGCAAGGGTGTGAAGGACCCTTTGGAATTTCCAGATGTTAGATGTGATTAGCCTCGAGATGCCTCAGCGGAAATTGTCCTCATCTCGCCTGGAGGGGAGAACCTCCTGGATATTCTCAAGTTGCGGCAGGTGCTCTCGACTTACAACGGGGACCTCAGGGACCCGCTCTGGTGGCCTCAGGAAAGCCCAGTCCCCATGCGAGTTGCTCGGGGGCCTCTCAGGATTCCTTTCCCGTCGATGCAGGGGCCTAAGATCTTGTGTGGAGTAGGTGCCGGAACCTGAGGATTCCTCTACAGTGCTGACATGGATCTTGGGGTACTTCTGGAGTCTCCCCAGGGGAGTCAGTCCTCGTCTCGAGTGGGGTCATGCACGTGCGCTTTCCTCCCGAGCTGTAGCAGCAGTGTCACGCTTCCCTTCGCGTGGATCAAGGGATCTGTGGCTTTCCCTTGAGGCTTTCCCACGAGGCTTTCCCACGAGGCTTTGCCACAGGGCTGTCCCACGTGCCACCATGGTGTAAGTCGATCCTCGGCTTGAAAGTCGAGGCAGTGCAGGGGAAACAGGTTTCCCTGGAATGGACTGAGATATCTGGGGGACTCTGGGAATGGTGGCACGACCCTGGAGTCCCTCTTGCCTTTCATGTGGAGAGCGCCTCCTCTTGAGATGCGACGGGAACGCCGGGAATTCTTTCCCGATCACGCAGGGAAAGGATCCCTCCTCTCGAGCTAGGAGGCGCAAACGGGGCTCCTCTGGATGTGGGCAGGACTCTCGTGCTTCCTCTCGAGTAGAGCTGGGTATGTCGGGGAACTCTTTGAGTTGCAGCAAGGGTGTGAAGGACCCTTTGGAAGTTCCGATGTTAGATGTGATTAGCGTCGAGATGCCTCAGCGGAAATGAGCCTCATCTCGCCTGGAGGGGAGAACCTCCTGGATTTTCTCGAGTTGTGGCAGGTGCTCTCGTCTAACGACGGGGACCTCAGGGACCCGCTCTGGTGGCCTCAGGAAAGGCCAGTCCCCATGCGAGTTGCTCGGGGGCCTCTCGGGATTCCTCTCCCATCGATGCCGGGGCCTAAGACCTTGTGTGAAGTCGGTGCCAGAACCTGAGGATTCCTCTCCAGTGCTGACATTGATCTTGGGGTATTTCTGGAGTCTTCCCAGGGGAGTCAGTCCTCGTCTCGAGTGGGGTCATGCACGTGCCCTTTCCTCCCGAGCTGTAGCAGCAGTGTCCCGCTTCCCTTCGCGTGGATCAAGGGATCTGTGGCTTTCCCTCGAGGCTTTCCCACGAGGCTTTCCCACGAGGCTTTCCCACAGGGCTGTCCCACGTGCCACCGTGGTGTAAGTCGATCCTCGGCTTGAAAGTCGAGGCAGTGCAGGGGAAACAGGTTTCCCTGGAATGGACTGAGATATCTGGGGGACTCTGGGAATGGTGGCACGACCCTGGAGTTCCTCTTGCCTTTCCTGTGGAGAGCGCCTCCTCTTGAGATGCGACGGGAACGCCGGGAATTCTTTCCCGATCACGCAGGGAAAGGATCCCTCCTCTCGAGCTAGGAGGCGCAAACGGGGCTCCTCTGGATGTGGGCAAGGACTCTCGTGCTTCCTCTCGAGTAGAGCTGGGTATGTCGGGGAACTCTTTGAGTTGCAGCAAGGGTGTGAAGGACCCTTTGGAAGTTCCAGATGTTAGATGTGATTAGCCTCGAGACGCCTCAGCACATAGGCGCCTCATCTCGCCTGGCAGGGGAGGACCTCCTGGATTTGCTCGAGTTGCGGCAGGTGCTCTCGACTTACGACGGGGACCTCAGAGTCGGCTCTGGTGGCCTCAGGAAGGCCAGTCCCCATGCGAGTTGCTCCCGGGGCCTCTCGGGATTCCACTCCCGTCGATGCTGGGTCCTAAGACCTTGTGTGGAGTCAGTGCCCGAACCTGAGGATTCCTCTCCATTGCCGACATGGATCTTGGGGTACTTCTGGAGTCTTCCCAGAGAAGTCAGTCCTCATCTCGAGTGGGGGCATGCACGGACGCTTTCCTCCCGAGCTGTAGCAGCAATGTCACGATTCCCTTCCCGTGGATCAAGGGATCAGGGGCTTTCCCTCGAGGCTTTCCCACGAGGCTTTCCCACAGGGATGTCCCACGTGCCACCGTGGTGTGAGTCGATCCTCGGCTTGGAAGTCGAGGCAGTGCAGGGAAAACAGGTTTCCCTGGAATGGACTGAGACATCTGGGGACTCTGGGAATGGTGGCACGACCCTGGGGTTCCTCTCGCCTTTCCTGTGGGAGCGCCTCCTCTTGAGATGCGACGGAAACGCCGGAGATTCTTTCCCGACCACGCAGGGAAAGGATCCCTCCTCTCGAACTAGGGGGCGGAAACGGGGCTCCTCTGTATGTGGGCGGGACTCTCGTGCTTCCTCTCGAGTGGAGACGGGTATGTCGGGGAACTTCTTGAGTTGCAGCAAGGGTGTGAAGGACCCTTTGGAATTTCCAGATGTTAGATGTGATTAGCCTCGAGATGCCTCAGCGGAAATTGGTCCTCATCTCGCCTGGAGGGGGAGAACCTCCTGGATATTCTCAAGTTGCGGCAGGTGCTCTCGACTTACAACGGGACCTCAGGGACCCGCTCTGGTGGCCTCAGGAAAGCCCAGTCCCCATGCGAGTTGCTCGGGGGCCTCTCAGGATTCCTTCCCGTCGATGCAGGGCTAAGATCTTGTGTGGAGTAGGTGCCGGAACCTGAGGATTCCTCTACAGTGCTGACATGGATCTTGGGGTACTTCTGGAGTCTCCCCAGGGGAGTCAGTCTCGTCTCGAGTGGGGTCATGCACGTGCGCTTTCCTCCCGAGCTGTAGCCAGCAGTGTCACGCTTCCCTTCGCGTGGATCAAGGGATCTGTGGCTTTCCCTTGAGGCTTTCCACGAGGCTTTCCCACGAGGC
>NW_017216991.1:0-12831 GCF_001704415.2 Capra hircus | reverse complement strand
GGAAAACAGGTTTCCCTGGAATGGACTGAGACATCTGGGGGACTCTCGGAATGGTGGCACGACCCTGCAGTTCCTCTCGCCTTTCCTGTGGAGAGCGCCTCCTCTTGAGATGCGATGGAAATGCTGGGAATTCTTTCCCGACCAAGTAGGGAAAGGATCCCTCCTCTCGAGCTAGGAGGCGGAAACGGGGCTCCTCTGGATGTGAGCGGGACTCTCGTGCTTCCTCTCAATTGGAGATGGGTATGTCGGGGAACTTCTTGAGTTGCAGCAAGGGTGTGAATGACCCTTTGGATGTTCCAGAGGTTAGGTGATATTAGCCTCGAGACGCCTCAGCGGAAATGGGCCTCATCTCCCCTGGAGGGGAGAATCTACTGGATTTTTTCGAGTTGCGGTACGTGCTCTCGCCTTACGACGGGGACCACTGGGACCCGCTCTGGTGGCCTCAGGAAAGGCCAGTCCCCATGCGAGTTGCTCGGGGGCCTCTCGGGATTCCTCTCCCGTCGATGCCAGGGCCTAAGACCTTGTGTGGAGTCGGTGCCTGCCGGGGTCCAGCCCCGGTGGATCCAGGGAATTCGAAGGATGGACGGCGTTGGCGTGGAAAGACTTGTTTGTTTATTAATGTAAGATTAGATTAAGAAACTATAGTGTAGTAAGAAGATTAAGTGGAGGAAGAGGGCTGAATAACTTGGTTTACGCGGAAGGCCAATAAAATTCCAGACAAGGAATTTGCACCATCTACGTTGGGCCACCGGCGCCCGCTTGAATATCTAAGGGTGCCTCGCCTTAAGCTCCCTTTCGTGCGGGTCTTAACAGCCGGGGCAAGTAAGTAGACCTGGCGAGCCTCCGCGCCCCAGATGGAGATTCAGCCTGAAGTTAAAGTAAAGAGCAGAGAGAGGGAAGGGGAGAGAAGAAGAGAGAGAGAGAGACATGGGGGGAGCCAGAGTCCCAAGAAACCAGGCCGAGAGACTTGTTGGAGAAACTGGCCCCCATCCTTTATTGTTCAGAAGGCCTTTTATAGGTTTGATAAAACACGGAGATCAATGGGTAACACAAAATTATGTAGCGTTCGCAACCCAGATTCTTTCCGTATATCATTTTGTATACAAAAGGTCTCATGTAATTTACATTATCTTTTGGCCAAGAGGCTTGTTAACACTTTTTGGCTCTCTTCCTTAATGAATGTTAATTTTGTTTCCCCTGAAGTGTTTTTTTTTTTTAATCTGCATCTCCTTAAAGCATTAAAGTTACATCTCTATAGAACAAAGGTGCAGTGGGATATAACAAAGAAGGTACTTAACTCAAAGATCTAATGTTGCTAATACCAGGTCTACTACTTGTTTTTCTATATACCAACTATATCTAAAAATAAAGGATATGAAAATTTGGCAGCAAGCATTGACCCAAAAAATGAAACCTTTAATCAGTCCTATTCTAAAGATTTTGACTCCTCGGAAGCTCCTACATTCCTACGATGTTTTAAGCTTCCTGTGCCTCCTGCTGTCAGGAGGCCTCAAACAATCACAAGCGCAGCTGTACGAGTCCTGCAGGCAGGCTAGAAAGCCATCGGAGGGGTTTTTGGATTGAAACACTCTTTCAAATGCAGAAGACTATAGCCCTGAATTGACTTTTTCCAGAAAATGTCAGAAGAGTGGAAAAGCAGAGCACAAAAGAGGCAGATTTTTGTTGGGGTACGTGCTTAGGAATTTGCAGAGGGGTCCCTGAAATCTGAGCACGCCTTGCGTATGTCAGCTTTCTTCCTCATGACCTTCTCACGGGCGGATTCCTCACGCTGGCTCCCAGCAGGTGCCAGAACCTGAGGATTCCTCTCCAGTGCTGACATGGATCTTGGGTACTTCTGGAGTCTCCCCAGGGGAGTCAGTCCTCTCTCGAGTGGGGGCATGCACGTGCGCTTTCCTCCTGAGCTGTAGCAGCAGTGTCACGCTTCCCTTCGCGAGGATCAAGGTATCTGAGGCTTTCCTCGAGGCTTTCCCACGAGGCTTCCCCACGAGGCTTTCCCACAGGGCTGTCCCACGTGCCACCGATATGTGAGTCGATCCTCGCCTTGAAAGTCGAGGCAGTGCAGGGAAAACAGGTTTCCCTGGAATGGACTGAGACATCTGGGGGACTCTTGGAATGGTGGCACGACCCTGCAGTTCCTCTCGCCTTTCCTGTGGAGAGCGCCTCCTCTTGAGATGCGATGGAAATGCTGGGAATTCTTTCCCGACCAAGTAGGGAAAGGATCCCTCATCTCGAGCTAGGAGCCGGAAACGGAGCTCCTCTGGATGTGGCCGGACCTCGTGCTTCCTCTTGAGTGGAGACGGGTATGTCGGGGAACTTCTTGAGTTGCAGCATGACTGTGAAAGACTCTTTAGAAGTCCAGAGTTCACATGTGATTAGCCTGGAGACACCTCAGTGGAAACGGGCCTCATCTCGCCTGCAGGGGAGAACCTCCTGGATTTTACCGAGTTGCGGCAGGTGCTCTCGACTTACGACGGGGACCTCATGGACCCGCTCTGGTGACCTCAGGAAAGGCCAGTCCCCATGCGAGTTGCTAGAGGTCCTTGGCTATTCCTCTCCCGTCGATGCCAGGGCCTAAGACCTTGTGTGGAGTCGGGGCCGGAACCTGAGGATTCCTCTCCAGGCTGACATGCATCTTGGGGTATTTCTGGAGTCTCCCCAGGGGAGTCAGTTCTCGTCTCGAGTAGGGGCATGCACGTGCGCTTTCCTCCCGTGCTGTAGCAGCAGTGTCACGCTTCCCGTCGCGTGGTTTAAGGGATCTGGCTTTCCCTCGAGGCTTTCCCATGAAGCTTTCCCACAAGGTTGTCACTCTTGCCACAGTGGTGTGAGTCGATCCTCTGCGTGAAAGTCGAAGCAGTGCAGGGAAAACAGGATCCTCTGGAATGGACTGAGACATCTGGGGACTCTGGAATGGTGGCACGACCCTGGAGTTCCTCTCGCCTTTCCTGTGGAGAACCCCTCCTCTTGAGATGCGTCGGGAACGCCGGGAATTCTTTCCCGACCACGCAGGGAAAGGATCTCTCCTCTCGATCTAGGAGGCGGAAACGGGGCTCCTCTGGATGTGGGCGGGACTCTCGTGCTTCCTCTCTAGTGGAGACTGGTATGTCGGGGAACTTCTTGAGTTGCAGCAAGGGTGTGAAGGACCCTTTGGATATTCCAGAGTTTAGGTGTGATTAGCCTCGAGACGCCTCAGCAGAAATGGGCCTCATCTCGCCTGGAGGGGAAAACCTCCTTGATTTTCTCGAGTTGCGGCAGGTGCTCTCGACTTACGATGGGGACCTCAGGGACACGCTCTGGTGGCCTCAGGAAAGGCCAGTCCCCATGCGAGATGCTCGGGGGCCTCTCGGGATTCCTCTCCCGTCGATGCTGGGGCCTAAGACCTTGTGTGGAGTCAGTGCCGGAACGTGAGGATTCCTCTCCAGTGCCGACATGGATCTTGGGGTACTTCTGGAGTCTCCATAGGGGAGTCAGTCCTCGTCTCGAGTGGGGTCATGCACGTGTGCTTTCCTCCAGAGCTGTAGCAGCAGTGTCACGCTTCCCTTCGCGTGGATCAAGGGATCAGGCGCTTTCCCTCGAGGCTTTCCAACGAGGCTTTCCCACGAGGCTTTCCCACACGGCTGTCCCACGTGCCACCGTGGTATGAGTCGATCCTCGGCTTGAAAGTCGAGGCAGTGCAGGGAAAACAGGTTTCCCTGGAATGGACTGAGACATCTGGGGGTCTCTGTGAATGGTGGCACGACCCTCGAGTTCCTCTGGCCTTTCCTGTGAAGAGCGCCTCCTCTTGAGATTCGACGGGAACGCCGGAATTCTTTCCCGACCACGCAGGGAAAGGATCCCTCCTCTCGAGCTAGGAGGCAGAAACGGGGCTCCTCTGGATGTGGGATGGACCTTCGTGCTTCCTCTCGAGTGGAGACGGGTATATTGGGGAACTTCTTGAGTTGCAGCAAGGGTGTGAAGGACCCTTTGGAATTTCCAGAGGTTAGGTGTGATTAGCCTCGAGACGCCTAGCTGAAATGGGCCTCATCTCACCTGGAGGGCAGAACCTCCAGAATTTTCTTGAGTTGGGTCAGGTGCTCTCGACTTATGACGGGGACCTGAGTGACCTGCTCTGGTGGCCACAGGAAAGGCCAGTCCCCATGCGAGTTGCTCGGGGGCCTCTCGGATTCCTCTCCCGTCGATGCCGGCACCTAAGACCTTGTGTGGAGTCGGTGCCGGAACCTGAGGATTCCTCTCCAGTGCTGACATGGATCTTGGGGTACTTCTGGAGTCTCCCCAGGGGAGTCAGTCCTCGTCTCAAGTGGGGGCATGCACGTGCACTTTCCTCCCGAGCTGTTGTAGAATTGTCACGCTTCCCTTCGCGTGGATCAAGGAATCTGTGCTTTCCCTCGAGGCTTTCCCACGAGTCTTTCCCACGAGGCTTTCCCACAGGGCTGTTCCACGTGCCACCTTGGTGTGAGTCGATCTCGCTTGAAATTCGAGGCAGTGCAGGGAAAACAGATTTCCTGGAATGGACTGAGACATCTGGGGACTCTGGAATGGTGGCACGACCCTGGAGTTCCTCTCGCCTTTCCTGGGGAGAGCACATCCTCTTGAGATGCGACGGAACGGCGCGGAATTCTTTCCCGAGCACGCAGGGAAAGGATACCTCCTATCGAGCTAGGAGACGGAAACGGGGCTCCTCTGGATGTGGGCGGGACTCTTGTACTTCCTTTCGAGTGGAGACGGGTATGACGGGGAACTTCTTGAGTTGCAGCAAGGGTGTGAAGGACCCTTTGGAAGTTCCAGAGTTTAGGTGTGATTAACTCGAGACGCCTCAGCGGAAATGGGCCTCATCTCGCCTGCAGGGAGAACCTCCTGGATTTTCTCGAGTTGCGGCAGGTGCTCTCAACTTACGACGGGGACCTCAAGGACCCGCTCTGGTGGCCTCAGGAAATGCCAGTCCCCATGCGAGTTGCTCGGGACCTCTCGGATTCCTCTCCCGTCGATGCCGGGCCTAAGATATTGTGTGGAGTGGGTGCCGGAACTGAGGATACCTCTCCAGTGCTTACGTGGATCTTGGGTTCTTCTGGAGTCTCCCCAGGGGAGTCAGTCCTCGTCTCGAGTGGGGCATGCACCTGCGCTTTCCTCTCGAGCTGTAGCAGCAGTGTCGCGCTTCCTTCGCGTGGATCAGGGATCTGTGGCTTTCCCTCGAGGCTTTCCCACAAGGCTTTCCCACGAGGCTTTCCCACAGGGCTGTCCCACGAGTCACCGTGGTGTGAGTCGATCTCGCTTGAAAGTCGAGGCAGTGCTGGGAAAACAGGTTTCCCTGGAATGGACTGAGACATCTGGGAGACTCTGGAATGTGCACGAACCTGGAGTTCCTCTCGCCTTTCCTGTGGAGAGCGCCTCCTCTTGAGATGCGACGGGAACGCCGGAATTCTTTCCCGACTACGCAGGGAAGAATCCCTCCTCTCAGGCTAGGAGGTGGAAACGGGGCTCCTCTGGATGTGGGCAGGACTCTCGTGCTTCCTCTCGAGTGGAGACGGGTATGTCAGGGAACTTCTGAGTTGCAGCAAGGGAGTGAAGGACCCTTTGAAGTTCCAAAGGTTAGGTGTGACTAGCCTAGAGACGCCTCAGCGGAAATGGCCTCATCTCGCCTGGAGGGGAGAACCTCCTGGATTTTCTCGAGTTGCGGCAGGTGCTCTCGACGTACGACGGGGACCTCAGGGACCCGCTCTGGTGGCCTCATGAAAGGCCAGTCCCATGCGAGTTGCTCGGGACCTCTCGGATTCCTCTCCGTTGATGCCGGGTCCTAAGATATTGTGTGGAGTGGATGCCGGAACCTGAGGATTCCTCTCCAGTGCTTACGTGGATCTTGGGTACTTCTGGAGTCTCCCCAGGGAGTCAGTCCTCGTCTCGAGTGGGGCTTGCACTTGCGCTTTCCTCCCGAGCTGTTGCAGCAGTGTCACGCTTCCTTCGCGTGATCAAGGGATCAGGGGCTTTCCCTCGAGGCTTTCCCACGAGGCTTTCCCACGAAGTTTTCCCACATGGCTGTCCCACGTGCAACCGTGGTGTGAGTCGATCCTCGCTTGAAAGTCGAGGAAGTGCAGGGAAAACAGCTTTCCTGGAATGGACTGAGACATCTGGGTACTCTGGGAATGTGGCACGAACCTGGAGTTCCTCTCGCCTTTCCTGTGGAGAGCGCCTCCTCTTGAGATGCGACGGAACACGGGAATTCTTTCCCGACCACGCAGGGAAAGGATCCCTCCTCTCAAGCTAGGAGGCGGAAACGGGGCTCCTCTGGATGTAGGCGGTACTCTCGTGCTTTTCTCGAGTGGAGACGGGAATGTCGCAGAACTTCTGAGTTGCAGCCAGGGTGTGAAGAACCTTTGAAGTTCCAGAGGTTAGGTGTGATTAGCCTCGAGACGCCTCAGCGGAAATGGGCCTCATCTCGCCTGGAGGGAGAACCTCCTGGATTTTCTCGAGTTGCGGCAGGTGCTCTCGACTTACGACGGGACCTCAGGGACCGCTCTGGTGGCCTCAGGAAAGGCCAGTCCCATGCGAGTTGCTCTGGTGCCTCTCAGGATTCCTTTCCCATCGATGCGGGGCCTAAGACCTTGAGGGGAGTCGGTGCCGGAACCTGAGAATTCCTCTCCAGTGCTGACATGGATCTTGGGGTACTTCTGGAGTCTCCACAGGGGAGTCAGTCCTTCTCCGAGTAAGGGCATGCACGGAACTTTCCTCCCGAGCTGTAGCAGCCAGTGTCACGCTCCCTTCGCGTGATCAAGGATCTGTGGCTTTCCCTCGAGGCTTTCCAGGAGACTTTCCCAAGAGGCTTTCCCACAGGGCTGTCCACGTGCCACCGTCGTGTGAGTCGATCCTCGGCTTGAAATTCGAGGCAGTGCAGGGAAAACAGTTTCCCTGGAATGGCCTGAGACATTTGGGGACTCTGGAATGGTGGAATGACCCTGGAGTTCCTCACGCCATTCCTGTGTAAAGCGTCGCCTCTTGAGAAGCGACGGGAACGCGAGAATTCTTTCCCGACCACGCAGGGAAAGGATCCCTCCTCTCGAGCTATGAGGCGGAAACGGGCTCCTCTGGATGTGGGCGGGACTCTCGTGCTTCCTCTCGAGTGGAGACGGGTATGTCAGGGAACTTCTTGAGTTGCAGAAAGGATGTGAAGGACGTTTTGGAAGTTCCAGAGTTTAGGTGTGATTAGCCTGGGGACGCCTCAGAGGAAATGGCCTCATCTCGCCTGGAGGGGAGAACCTCCTGGATTTTCTCGAGTTGCTGCAGGTGCTCTCGACTTAGGACGGGGTCCTCAGGCACCCGCTCTGTTGGCCTCAGGAAAGGCAGTCCCCATGCGAGTTGCTCGGGAGACTCACGGATTCCTCTCCCGTCGATGGGGGCCTAAGACCTTTGTGGAGTCGGTGCCGTAAAGTGAGGGTTCCTCTCCAGTGCTGACATGGATCTTGGGGTACTTCTGGAGTCTCCCCAGGGGAGTCAGTCCTCGTCTCGAGTGGGGCATGCAAGTGTGCTTTCCTCCCAAGCTGAAGCAGCAGTGTCACGCTTCCTTCGCGTGGATCAAAGCATCTGTGGTTTTACCTCGAGGCTTTCCCATGAGGCTTTCCCACGAGGCTTTCCCACCAGGCTTTCACACAGGGCTGTCCCACGTGCCACCGTGGTGTGAGTCGATCCTCGCTTGAAAGTCGAGGCAGTGTAGGGAAACAGGTTTCCCTGAAATGGACTGAGACATCTGGGGACTCTGGGAATGGTGGCACTACCCTGGAGTTCCTCTCGCCTTTCCTGTGGAGAGCGCCTCCTCTTGACTTGCGATGGAAACGCCGGGAATTCTATCCCGACCACGCAGGGAAAGGATCCCTCCTCTCGAGCTAGGAGGCGGAAACGGGGCTCCTCTGGATGTGAGCGGGACTCTCGTGCTTCTCTCAATTGGAGATGGGTATGTCGGGAACTTCTTGAGTTGCAGCAAGGGTTGAATGACCCTTGGATGTTCCAGAGGTTAGGTGATATTAGCCTCGAGACGCCTCAGCGGAAATGGGCCTCATCTCCCCTGAGGGGAGAATCTACTGGATTTTTTCGAGTTGCGTACGTGCTCTCGCCTTACGACGGGGACCACTGGACCCGCTCTGGTGCCTCAGGAAAGGCCAGTCCCCATGCGAGTTGCTCGGGGCCTCTCGGGATTCCTCTCCGTCGATGCCAGGGCCTAAGACCTTGTGTGGAGTCGGTGCCTGCCGGGGTCCAGCCCCGTGGATCCAGGAATTCGAAGGATGGACGGCGTTGGCGTGGAAAGACTTGTTTGTTTATTAATGTAAGATTAGATTAAGAAACTATAGTGTAGTAGAAGATTAAGTGGAGGAAGAGGGCTGAATAACTTGGTTTACGCGGAAGGCCAATAAAATTCCAGACAAGGAATTTGCACCATCTACGTTGGGCCACCGGCGCCCGCTTGAATATCTAAGGGTGCCTCGCCTTAAGCTCCCTTTCGTGCGGGTCTTAACAGCCGGGCAAGTAAGTAGACCTGGCGAGCCTCGCGCCCCAGATGGAGATTCAGCCTGAAGTTAAAGTAAAGAGCAGAGAGAGGGAAGGGGAGAGAAGAAGAGAGAGAGAGAGACATGGGGGAGCCAGAGTCCCAAGAAACCAGGCCGAGAGACTTGTTGGAGAAACTGGCCCCATCCTTTATTGTTCAGAAGGCCTTTTATAGGTTTGATAAAACACGGAGATCAATGGTAACACAAAATTATGTAGCGTTCGCAACCCAGATTCTTTCCGTATATCATTTTGTATACAAAAGGTCTCATGTAATTTACATTATCTTTTGGCCAAGAGGCTTGTTAACACTTTTTGGCTCTCTTCCTTAATGAATGTTAATTTTGTTTCCCCTGAAGTGTTTTTTTTTTTTTTAATCTGCATCTCCTTAAAGCATTAAAGTTACATCTCTATAGAACAAAGGTGCAGTGGGATATAACAAAGAAGGTACTTAACTCAAAGATCTAATGTTGCTAATACCAGGTCTACTACTTGTTTTTCTATATACCAACTATATCTAAAAATAAAGGATATGAAAATTTGGCAGCAAGCATTGACCCAAAAAATGAAACCTTTAATCAGTCCTATTCTAAAGATTTTGACTCCTCGGAAGCTCCTACATTCCTACGATGTTTTAAGCTTCCTGTGCCTCCTGCTGTCAGGAGGCCTCAACAATCACAAGCGCAGCTTACGAGTCCTGCAGGCAGGCTAGAAAGCCATCGGAGGGGTTTTTGGATTGAAACACTCTTCAAATGCAGAAGACTATAGCCCTGAATTGACTTTTTCCAGAAAATGTCAGAAGAGTGGAAAAGCAGAGCACAAAAGAGGCAGATTTTTGTTGGGGTACGTGCTTAGGAATTTGCAGAGGGGTCCCTGAAATCTGAGCACGCCTTGCGTATGTCAGCTTTCTTCCTCATGACCTTCTCACGGGCGGGATTCCTCACGCTGGCTCCCAGCAGGTGCCAGAACCTGAGATTCCTCTCCAGTGCTGACATGGATCTTGGGGTACTTCTGGAGTCTCCCAGGGGAGTCAGTCCTCGTCTCGAGTGGGGGCATGCACGTGCGCTTTCCTCCTGAGCTGTAGCAGCAGTGTCACGCTTCCTTCGCGAGGATCAAGGTATCTGAGGCTTTCCCTCGAGGCTTTCCCACGAGGCTTCCCACGAGGCTTTCCCACAGGGCTGTCCCACGTGCCACCGATATGTGAGTCGATCCTCGCCTTGAAAGTCGAGGCAGTGCAGGGAAAACAGGTTTCCCTGGAATGGACTGAGACATCTGGGGGACTCTTGAATGGTGGCACGACCCTGCAGTTCCTCTCGCCTTTCCTGTGGAGAGCGCCTCCTCTTGAGATGCGATGGAAATGCTGGGAATTCTTTCCCGACCAAGTAGGGAAAGGATCCCTCATCTCGAGCTAGGAGCCGGAAACGGAGCTCCTCTGGATGTGGCCGGGACCCTCGTGCTTCCTCTTGAGTGGAGACGGGTATGTCGGGGAACTTCTTGAGTTGCAGCATGACTGTGAAAGACTCTTTAGAAGTTCCAGAGTTCACATGTGATTAGCCTGGAGGACACCTCAGTGGAAACGGGCCTCATCTCGCCTGCAGGGGAGAACCTCCTGGATTTTACCGAGTTGCGGCAGGTGCTCTCGACTTACGACGGGGACCTCATGGGACCCGCTCTGGTGACCTCAGGAAAGGCAGTCCCCATGCGAGTTGCTAGAGGTCCTTGGCTATTCCTCTCCCGTCGATGCCAGGGCCTAAGACCTGTGTGGAGTCGGGGCCGGAACCTGAGGATTCCTCTCCAGGGCTGACATGCATCTTGGGGTATTTCTGGAGTCTCCCCAGGGGAGTCAGTTCTCGTCTCGAGTAGGGGCATGCACGTGCGCTTTCCTCCCGTGCTGTAGCAGCAGTGTCACGCTTCCCGTCGCGTGGTTTAAGGGATCTGTGGCTTTCCCTCGAGGCTTTCCCATGAAGCTTTCCCACAGGTTGTCACTCTTGCCACAGTGGTGTGAGTCGATCCTCTGCGTGAAAGTCGAAGCAGTGCAGGGAAAACAGGATCCTCTGGAATGGACTGAGACATCTGGGGGACTCTGGGAATGGTGGCACGACCCTGGAGTTCCTCTCGCCTTTCCTGTGGAGAACCCCTCCTCTTGAGATGCGTCGGGAACGCCGGGAATTCTTTCCCGACCACGCAGGGAAAGGATCTCTCCTCTCGATCTAGGAGGCGGAAACGGGGCTCCTCTGGATGTGGGCGGGACTCTCGTGCTTCCTCTCTAGTGGAGACTGGTATGTCGGGGAACTTCTTGAGTTGCAGCAAGGGTGTGAAGGACCCTTTGGATATTCCAGAGTTTAGGTGTGATTAGCCTCGGAGACGCCTCAGCAGAAATGGGCCTCATCTCGCCTGGAGGGGAAAACCTCCTTGATTTTCTCGAGTTGCGGCAGGTGCTCTCGACTTACGATGGGGACCTCAGGGACACGCTCTGGCCTCAGGAAAGGCCAGTCCCCATGCGAGATGCTCGGGGCCTCTCGGGATTCCTCTCCCGTCGATGCTGGGCCTAAGACCTTTGTGGAGTCAGTGCCGGAACGTGAGGATTCCTCTCCAGTGCCGACATGGATCTTGGGTACTTCTGGAGTCTCCATAGGGGAGTCAGTCCTCGTCTCGAGGGTCATGCACGTGTGCTTTCCTCCAGAGCTGTAGCAGCAGTGTCACGCTTCCCTTCGCGTGGATCAAGGGATCAGGCGCTTTCCCTCGAGGCTTTCCAACGAGGCTTTCCCAGGCTTTCCCACACGGCTGTCCCACGTGCCACCGTGGTATGAGTCGATCCTCGGCTTGAAAGTCGAGGCAGTGCAGGGAAAACAGGTTTCCCTGGAATGGACTGAGACATCTGGGGTCTCTGTGAATGGTGGCACGACCCTCGAGTTCCTCTGGCCTTTCCTGTGAGAGCGCCTCCTCTTGAGATTCGACGGGAACGCCGGGAATTCTTTCCCGACCACGCAGGGAAAGGATCCCTCCTCTCGAGCTAGGAGGCAGAAACGGGCTCCTCTGGATGTGGGATGGACCTTCGTGCTTCCTCTCGAGTGGAGACGGGTATTGGGGAACTTCTTGAGTTGCAGCAAGGGTGTGAAGGACCTTTGGAATTTCCAGAGGTTAGGTGTGATTAGCCTCGAGACGCCTAGCTGAAATGGGCCTCATCTCACCTGGAGGGCAGAACCTCCAGAATTTTCTTGAGTTGGGTCAGGTGCTCTCGACTTATGACGGGGACCTGAGTGACCTGCTCTGGTGGCCACAGGAAAGGCCAGTCCCCATGCGAGTTGCTCGGGGCCTCTCGGGATTCCTCTCCCGTCGATGCCGGCCTAAGACCTTGTGTGGAGTCGGTGCCGGAACCTGAGGATTCCTCTCCAGTGCTGACATGGATCTTGGGGTACTTCTGGAGTCTCCCAGGGGAGTCAGTCCTCGTCTCAAGTGGGGCATGCACGTGCACTTTCCTCCCGAGCTGTAGTAGAATTGTCACGCTTCCCTTCGCGTGGATCAAGGAATCTGTGCCTTTCCCTCGAGGCTTTCCCACGAGTCTTTCCCACGAGGCCCACAGGGCTGTTCCACGTGCCACCTTGGTGTGAGTCGATGCTCGGCTTGAAATTCGGCAGTGCAGGGAAAACAGATTTCCCTGGAATGGACTGAGACATCTGGGGGACTCTGGGAATGGTGGCACGACCCTGGAGTTCCTCTCGCCTTTCCTGGGAGAGCACATCCTCTTGAGATGCGACGGGAACGGCGGGAATTCTTTCCCGAGCACGCAGGGAAAGGATACCTCCTATCGAGCTAGGAGACGGAAACGGGCTCCTCTGGATGTGGGCGGGACTCTTGTTACTTCTTTCGAGTGGAGACGGGTATGACGGGGAACTTCTTGAGTTGCAGCAAGGGTGTGAAGGACCCTTTGAAGTTCCAGAGTTTAGGTGTGATTAACCTCGAGACGCCTCAGCGGAAATGGGCCTCATCTCGCCTGCAGGGAGAACCTCCTGGATTTTCTCGAGTTGCGGCAGGTGCTCTCAACTTACGACGGGACCTCAAGGACCCGCTCTGGTGGCCTCAGGAAATGCCAGTCCCCATGCGAGTTGCTCGGGACCTCTCGGATTCCTCCCCGTCGATGCCGGGCCTAAGATATTGTGTGGAGTGGGTGCCGGAACCTGAGGATACCTCTCCAGTGCTTACGTGGATCTTGGGGTTCTCTGGAGTCTCCCAGGGGAGTCAGTCCTCGTCTCGAGTGGGGGCATGCACCTGCGCTTCCTCTCGAGC
>NW_017216990.1:0-12832 GCF_001704415.2 Capra hircus | reverse complement strand
GGGATCACTCTAAATGACCCCCCGAAAATATTATCTATCCAACGCCAAGACGTGTGAAAATGGCCTCTGCCTAAGAAAAAAATACTGGACATATTAGATTTAAAAATATTCAAGCAACGATTGATTAAAACTGATTCAAGTAAACATAAAGAGCCATCAAAAAATTGTAATTCCATATAACAAAAAACAACTTGATGCTTTTCAAATGTTTGCTGATTGGCAGATTGCTATAGGAAATTCTTGTGATCAGATCTTGCATCATTTACCCTCACGTGCTTTGTTAATTCAAAAATTAAAAAAGGAGAAATTAAGTATAGTTTTTCCCCCATCAGATTTTACAACATGTTCTCTTTGTAATAAGTTAAATGCTGATTCGTTTGGAACAGTAAAATAAAAAGCCATTGGTAAAGCAAAAAGATCTCCAGATAACAAAAAGATCCCGACCCAGAATTTGCTGCGGGTCGAGGAAGTGTTTATATTTTTCCACAGGGTGCAGATTCGTCAATTTGGATCCCGGACAGACTGATTCGCCACAAAAGAAAAAGGGAACTTCTCTGCCGCCACCGCCGCGGGAAACAGCCGTGCACCAAAAGCTGCGGGCGGGGCCAGCCTGACTGACGGAACCCAGTGCACCGCACTCGCAGCCCCGTTACAGCGCCAGTGTCAGAGGGCGGGGTGAAGGCCGCTGCTCCCACCGGCAGAAGAGGCCAAAAGAAACATCAAGATCCCGGCGGGACTAACAGCTCCTGCAGCGCAAACTCCAACCAGAAAATGACTCTATTTACTCTATTTTGGCTTGTCTATCCTCTCCTTATGTTCTTCTTTTCACCAATGATTCCAGAAAACTTAACGTACCTAATGTAGCAACTTGTGAACCATGGATGTTTTCATCTTGTTTAACTCCTCAAAGTAATGTCTGCTCTTTTGTGGTTTTAAAGATGTCCTGTAACTGTAACAACTTATTGATATGATAATTATGTTCTTGCTGTGTTACAATAACTGTTATTGTTACTATGGCAGCGGTCATTGACTCAACAAGTGTAAATGCCCAATATGTTAAAAAATCAAGTTTTAGGTGTTTTGGAACAGCTCAGATATTAGTTTAGACTTAGGGAAACTGCATAACCAGATTCAGACCTTGGAACACTCCCGATTAGATTTTACCACCGCAGGAGAAGCCAATGACTTTTTCCACACTTTCTCTAACTTCATTTCTGGAAAGACTATTCTGTCTACTCTTTATAATCTTGCTCCTCGTAATCATTCTTCCCTGTATTGTCTAGATTCTTCGGCAGAGCATTCGGAATCTCGCGACCGAACTGCACCTGATTTTAAACAAAAATAATTAATTATTTAAAATAAAAAAGGGTGAGATGCTGGGAGCCAGTGTGAGGAATCCCGCCCGTGACAAGGTCATGAGGAAGGAAGCTGACATACGCAAGGCGTGCTCAGACTTCAGGGACCCCTCTGCAAATTCCTAAGCACGTACCCCAACAAAAATCTGCCGGCTTTTCTGCTCTGCTTTTCCACTCTTCTGACATTCTCTGGAAAAAGTCAAATCAGGGCTTTAGTCTTCTGCATTTGAAAGAGTGTTTCAATCCAAAAACCCCTCCGATGGCTTTCTAGCCTGCCTGCAGGACTCGTACAGCTGCGCATGTGATTGTTTGAGGCCTCCTGACCGCAGGAGGCACAGGAAGCTTAAAACATCCTAGGAATGTAGGAGCTTCCAAGGAGTCAAAATCTTTAGAATAGGACTGATTAAAGGTTTCATTTTTTGGGTCAATACTTGCTGCCAAATTTTCATATCCTTTATTTTTAGATATAGTTGGTATATAGAAAAACAAGTAGTAGACCTGGTATTAGCAACATTAGATCTTTGAGTTAAGTACCTTCTTTGTTATATCCCACTCCACCTTTGTTCTATAGAGATGTAACTTTAATGCTTTAAGGAGATGCAGATTAAAAAAAAAAAAAACACTTCAGGGGAAACAAAATTAACATTCATTAAGGAAGAGAGCCAAAAAGTGTTAACAAGCCTCTTGGCCAAAAGATAATGTAAATCACCTGAGACCTTTTGTATACAAACTGATATACGGAAAGAATCTGGGTTGTGAACGCTACATAATTTTGTGTTACCCATTGATCTCCGTGTTTTATCAAAAGTATAAAAGGCCTTCTGAACAATAAAGGATGGGGGCCAGTTTCTCGAACTAGTCTCTCGGCCTGGTTTCTTGGGACTCTGGCTCCCCCCATGTCTCTCTCTCTCTCTTCTTCTCTCCCCTTCCCTCTCTCTGCTGTTTACTTTAACTTCAGGCTGAATCTCCATCTGGGGCGCGGAGGCTCGCCAGGTCTACTTACTTGCCCCGGCTGTTAAGACCCGCACGAAAGGGAGCTTAAGGCGAGGCACCCTTAGATATTCAAGCGTGCGCCGGTGGCCCAACGTAGATGGTGCAAATTCCTTGTCTGGAATTTTATTGGCCTTCCGCGTAAACCAAGCTATTCAGCCCTCTTCCTCCACTTAATCTTCTTACTACACTATAGTTTCTTAATCTAATCTTACATTAATAAACAAACAAGTCTTTCCACGCCAACGCCGTCCACCCTTCGAATTCCCTGGATCCACGGGGGCTGGACCCCGGCAGGCACCGACTCCACACAAGGTCTTAGGCCCTGGCATCGACGGGAGAGGAATCCCGAGAGGCCCCCGAGCAACTCGCAAGGGGACTGGCCTTTCCTGAGGCCACCAGAGCGGGTCCCAGCGGTCCCCGTCGTAAGGCGAGAGCACGTACCGCAACTCAAAAAATCCAGGAGATTCTCCCCTCCAGGGGAGATGAGGCCCATTTCCGCTAAGGCGTCTCGACTCTAAACACACCTAACCTCTGGAATTCCAAAGGATCCTTCACACCCTTGCTGCAACTCAAGAAGTTCCCCAACATACCCGTCTCCACTCGAGAGGAAGCACGAGAGTCATGCCCACATCCAGAGGAGCCCCGTTTCTGCCTCCAAGTTCGAGAGGAGGGATCCTTTTGCTGCGTGGTCGGGAAAGAATTCCCGGGGTTCCCGTCGCATCTCAAGAGGAGGCGCTGTCCACAGGAAAGGCGAGAGGAACTCCAGGGTCGTGCCACCATTCCCAGAGTCCCCCAGATGTCTCAGTCCATTCCAGGGAAGCCTGTTTCCCCGGCACTGCCTCGACTTTCAAACCGAGGATCGACTGACACCACGGTGGCACGTGGGACATCACTGGGGGAAAGCATCGTTGGAAAGCCTGGTGGGAAAGCCTGGTGGGAAAGTCTCATGGGAAAGCCTCGAGGGAAAGCCACAGATCCCTTGATCCAAGCGAAGGGAAGCGTGACACTGCTGCTACAGCTCGGGAGGAAAGCGCACTTGCATGTCCACACTCGAGACCAGGACTGACTCCCCTGGGGAGACTACAGAAGTACCCCAAGATCCATGTCAGCCCTGGAGAGGAATCCTCAGGTTCCGGCACAGACTCCACACAAGGTCTTAGGCCCCGGCACCAATGGGAGAGGATTCCCGAGATGCGCCCGAGCAACTCGCATGGGGACTGGCCTTTCCTGAGGCCACCAGAGCGGGTCCCTGAGTTTCCCGTCCTAAGTCCGTAGCACCTGTTGCAACTTGAGAAAATCCAGGAAGTTCTCCCTTCCAGGCGAGATGAGGAACATTTCCGCTGAGGTGTCTCAAGGCTAATCACACCTAACCTCTGGAACTTACAAAGGGTCCTTCACACCCTTGCTGCAACTCAAGGAGATCCCCAACATACCCGTCTCCATTCGAGAGGAAGCACGAGAGTCCCGCCCAAATTCAGAGGACCCCCGTTTCCGCCTCCTAGCTCGAGAGGAGGGATCCTTTCCCTCAGTGATCGGGAAAGAGTTACCAGTGTTCCCGGCGCATCTCAAGAGGAGGCGATCTCCACAGGAAAGGCGAGAGGAACTCCAGGGTCGTACCACCATTCCCTGAGTCCCCCAGATGTCTCAGTCCATTCCAGGGAAACCTGTTTTCCCTGCACTGCCTCTACTTTCAAGCCGAGGATGGACTCACACCACGGTGGCACGTGGGACAGCCCTGTGGGAAAGCCTCGTGGGAAAGCCTCGAGAGAAAGCCTCGTGGGAAAGCCTCAAGGGATGCCACAGTTGCTTTGATTCACGCGAAGGGAAGCGAGACACTGCTGCTACAGCTCGGGAGGAAAGCGCACGTGCATGCCCCCACTCGAGACGAGGACTGACTCCCATGGGGAGACTCCAGAAGTAGCCCGAGATCCACGTCAGCACTGGAGAAGAATTCTCACATTCCATCACCAACTCCAAACAAGGTTTAGGCCCCGGCATCGACGGGAGAAGAATCCCGAGAGGCCCCGAGCAACTAGCATGGGGACTGGCCTTTCCTGAGGACATCAGAGCGGGTCCCTGAGGTCCCCGGCATAAGTCGAGAGCAACTGCCGCAACTCGAGAAAATCCAGGAGGTTCTCCCCTCCAGGCGAGATGAGGCCCGTTTCCTCTGTGGCGTCCCCAGGCTAATCACACCTAACCTCTGGAACTTCCAAAACGTCCTTCACATCCTTGCTGCAACTCAAGAAGTTCCCCGACATACCCGTCTCCACTGGAGAGGAAGCACGAGAGTCCCGCCCACATCCAGAGGAGCCCCGTTTCCGCCTCATAGCTCGAGAGGAAGGATCTTTCCCTGTGTGGTCGGGAAAGAATTCCCGGCGTTCCCGTCGCATCTCAAGAGGAGGCGCTCTCCACAGGAAAGGAGAGAGGAACTCCAGGGTCGTGCCACCATTCCCAGAGTCCCCCAGATGTCTCAGTCCATTCCAGGGAAACCTGTTTTCCCTGCACTGCCTCGACTTTCAAGCCGAGGATCGACTCACATCACGGTGGCACGTGGGACAGCCCTGTGGGAAAGCCTGGTGGGAAAGCCTGGTGGGAAAGCCTCATGGGAAAGCCTCGAAGGAAAGCCACAGATCCCTTGATCCACGCAAAGGGAAGCGTGACAAGCTGCTACAGCTCGGAGGAAAGCCCACGTGCATGCACCCACTCGAGACGAGGACTTTCTCCCCTGGGGAGACTCCAGAAATCCCCAAGCTCCATGTCAGCACTGGAGAGGAATCCTCAGGTTCCGGCACCGACTCCAAACAAGGTCTTAGGACCCGGCATCGACGGGAGAGGAATCCCAAGAGGCCCCCGCGCTTCTCGAATGGGGACTGGCCTTTCCTGAGGCCACCAGAGCGGGTCCCTGAGGTCCCCGTCGGAAGTCGAGAGCACCTGCCACAACTCGAGAAAATCCAGGAGGTTCTCCCCTCCAGGCGAGATGAGGCCCATTTCCGCTGAGGAGTCTCGAGGCTAATCACACCTATCCTCTGGAACTTCCAAAGGGTCCTTCACACCCTTACTGCAACTCAAGAAGTTCCTCGACATACCCGTCTCCACTCGAGAGGAGCACGAGAGTCCCGCCCACATCCAGAGGAGCCCCCGTTTCCGCCTACTAGCTCGAGAGGAGGGATCCTTTCCCTGCCTGGTCGGGAAAGAATTCCCGGCGTTCCCGTCGCATCTCAAGAGGAGGCGCTCTCCACAGAAAAGGCGAGAGGAACTCCAAGGTCTTGCCACCATTCCAAGAGTCCCCCAGATGTCTCAGTGCATTCCAGGGAAACCTGTTTTCCCTGCACTGCCTCGAATTTCAAGCCGAGGATCGACTCACACTACGTGGCACGAGGGACAGCCCTGTGGGAAAGCCTCGTGGCAAAGCCTCGTGTGGAAAGCCTCGAGGGAAAGCCACAGATCCCTTGATCCACGCGAACGGAACCGTGACACTGCTGCTACAGCTCTGGAGGAAAGCGCACCTGCCTGCCCCCACACGAGACGAGGACTGACTTCCCTGAGGAGACTCCAGAAGTAGCCCAAGATCCATGTCAGCACTGGAGAGGAATCCTCAGGTTCCGGAACCGACACCGCACAAGGTCTTAGGCCTGGGCATCGATGGGATAGGAATCCCGAAAGGCCCTCGAGCAACTCGCATGGGGAATGGCCTTTCCTCAGGCCACCAGAGCGGGTCCCTGAGGACCCCGTCGTAAGTCGAGAGCGCCTGCCGCAACTTGAGAAAATCCAGGAGGTTCTCCCTTCCAGGCGAGATGAGGCCCATTTCTGCTGAGATGTCTCGAGGCTAATCACACCTAACCTCTGGAAGTTCCAAAGGGTCCTTCACACCCTTTCTGCAACTCAAGAAGTTCCCCGACATACCCGTTTCCACTCGAGAGGAAGCACGAGAGTCCCGCCCACATCCAGAGGAGCCCCGTTTCCGCCTCCTAGCTCGAGAGGAGGGATCCTTTCCCTGCGTGGTCGGGAAAGAATTCCCGGCGTTCCCGTCACATCTCAAGAGGGGGCGCTCTCCACAGGAAAGGCGAGAGGAACTCCAGGGTCGTGCCACCATTCCCAGATCCTCCAGATGTCTCAGTCCATTCCACGGAAGCCTGATTTCCCGGCACTGCCTCGACTTTCAAGCCGAGGATCAACTGACACCACGGTGGCACGTGGGACATCACTGTAGGAAAGCCTCGTGGGAAAGCCTGGTGGGAAAGCGTCATGGGAAAGCCTCGTGGAAAGCCTTGAAGGAAAGCCACTGATCCTAGGATACACGGGAAGGGAAGTGTGACACTGCTGCTACAGCTTGGGAGGAAAGCGCACGTGCATGCCCCCACTCGAGACGAGGACTGACTCCCCTGGGAGAATCCAGAAGTACCCCAAGATGCATGTCAGCCCTGGAGAGGAATCCTCAGGTTCCGGCCCCGACTCCACACAATGTCTTAGGCCCTGGCATCGATGGGAGAGGAACAGCGACAGGCCCTCTAGCAACTCGCATGGGGACTGGCCTTTCCTGAGGTCACCAGAGCGGGTCCATGAAGTCCCCGTCGTAAGTCAAGAGCACCTGCCGCAACTCGGTAAAATCCAGGAGGCTCTCCCCTGCAGGCGAGATGAGGCCCGTTTCCACTGAGGTGTCTCGAGGCTAATCACACTTGACCTCTGGAACTTCCAAAGAGTCTTTCACAGCCATGCTGCAACTCAAGAAGTTCCCCGACATACCCGTTTCCACTCAAGAGGAAGCACGAGGGTCCCGCCCACGTCCAGAGGAGCTCCGTTTCCGGCTCATAACTCGAGAGGACGGATCCTTTCCCTGCTTGGTCGGGAAAGAATTCCCGGCATTCCCATCGCATCTCAAGAGGAGGCGCTCTCCAAAGGAAAGGGAAGAGGAAATGCAGGGTCGTGCCACCATTCCAAGTCTCCCCCAGATATCTCAGTCCGTTCCACAGGAACCTGTTTTCCCTGCACTGCCTTGGCTTTCATGCCGAGGATCGACTCACACCACCGTGACACGTGGGACAGCCCTGTGGGAAAGCCTCGTGGGAAAGACTCGAGGGAAAGCCACAGATCCCTTGGTCCACGCAAGGGGAAGCGTGACACTGCTGCTACAGCATGGGAGGAAAGGGCACGCTCATGCCCCCACTCGAGACGAGGCCTGACTCCTTTGTGGAGACTCCAGAAGTACCCCAAAATCCATGTCAGCACTGGAGAGGAATCCTCAGCTTCCGGCCCCGACTCCACACAAGGTCTTAGGCCCCGGCATCGACGGGAGAGGAATCACGAGAGGCCCCTAGCAACACGCATGATAACTGGCCTTTCCTGCGGCCGCCAGAGCGGGTCCCTGAATCCCTGTCGTAACTCGAGAGCACCTGCTGAAACTCGGGAATATCCAGGAGCCTCTCCGTTCCAGGCGACATGAGGCCCATTTCCGCTGAGGCATCTCGAGACTAACCACACCTAACCTCTGGAACTTCCAATGGGTCCTTCACACCCTTGCTGCAACTCAAGAAGTTCCCCGACATACCCGTTCCTCTTCACGTTCTGCCATAATGGTGGTGTCATCTGCATATCTAAGTTGATTGATATTTCTACCGGCAATCTTGATTCCAGCTTATGTATCTTCCATCCCAGCATTTTTCATGATGTACTCTGCATAGAAGTTAAATAAACAGGGTGACAATATACAGCCTTGACATACTCCTTTTCCTTTTTGGAACCAGTCTGTTGTTCCATGTCCTGCTCTAACTGTTGCTTCCTGACCTTCATCCAGATTTCTCAAGAGGCAGGTTAGGTGGTCTGGTATTCCCATCTCTTTCAGAATTGTGGCTAAAACAACAGTAAAAGGACCTTTCCGATGTCAGGCCAAGGAATTGTGTTTCCAGTCATTGAGCCACACCTGATCACTGAGCACAAATTCATGAATCTGTTCCTCAAGGGGGAATGATATTCTTTTTTATACAAACTTAGTTACCTGATTTATTACCTTACCTAATTGTTCCATCTGCTGTGAAATCCCACCCCCTTACTTGTGGCAAATCTGCTAACACCTGCCTCACTGTGGGAGGGGGTCTCCCATAGAAAATTTCATAAGGAGAACAACTGTGGGAACGTGCGGTTACCCGTAATATGAGTAAGTCTGCCGGAAGCAAGCCCATCCACGTACAGTCAGTCTCTATGATCCATTTTGAAAGTGTCTCTTCAAGAGTTTGGTTGTTTCTTTCCACCATTCCAGAACACTGGGGTCTATATGCTGTATGTAATTTCCACTGATATTTAGAGCTTCACATACCTGTTAATTAACGCGGCTACAAAGACAGGGCCATTGTCGGATTCTATACTGGTTGGAAACCCAAGTCTGGGAATTATTTCTCAAATCAGCGAGCTACTTCATTTTCTTTTTCAGATCAGGTAGGGAAGGCCTCTGCCCAACCGGAGAAGGTACCTACTATTCTAGTAAGTCATGATAACAGGTGACTGCCTTTGCTTCCCCGAAGGACACTCGCTTTCCCTGCATCCTGAGAACTCCACGTCTCAGCCAGTTGGAAAAGCGCTTCTTGGAGGTCATTATCCAGGGGCAACTTCCCCTGGAGCCCGGGGCCATAGGGAGCGGCTCCACACTCCCAGGGAAAGGCAGAGCCACAGCCACACATCTGTCCCATCCCCTTTGCTCTGTAGGAGAGCTCTAGTGAGCCTAGGTCTGTCAGGAAAATTCTTGGCTCCTATGGGGACACATTCTATGTGTGAAACTGCATCCAGGACCTAGGGGCCACAGGGCGCCTGTTTCTCTCGGGGGCGGAGGGGTGGGGGGCCTGAAGCAGTGCGGCCCAGCAACAGCTTCCACATCCATCCAATTGCTCTTTTCTTACCTCTGATAGAACTAGCTTTGTTCCAGCCTTTGGCAATTTGGAGGCAAGCGGGCCCCACTTCCTCCCCAAGGAGGCATGGGACCTACTTTGAGTGGAAAGGCCCCTCACGGAGCTGAACCCAGGAAGGCACCCAGTCATGTCTGACACATTCCTGCATCCTGCTTCTTCATGAGCAATACCGCTATAAGCTAGGCATGTCTTTCCAAGGCTCAGAAAGGACAGGGGAGATGCATGGTGCTGCCTCTGGAATTTCGGTCCTCTGAGCAGACCTGGAGGTCTCCCCTTGAAGGAGCTAACCAGTTTCTTCCAAATACAGGCTTGCAAACACACACTGGGTGGCTGCCTCTTCTTCCCTGAAGGACGATCACTTTCCCCGCATCCTGTGAACTCTGCATCCCAGCCTGCTGGAAAAGCGCTTCTTGGAGGTCATTTTTCCAAGGACAATTTTCCCTGGAGCCCGGGGCCGTAGGGAGGGCCCCATGCTCGCTGGGAAAGGCAGAGTCACATCCACAGTCTGTTCTACCCCTTTTGCCCTGTAGGAGAGCTCTAGTGAGCCTAGGTCTGTCAGGAAAATTCTTGGCTCCTACGGGGACACACCCTGTGTGTTAACCTGCATATCGGACCTAGGGGCCACAGGGCGCCTGTTCCTCTCGGGGGGGACCCTGAAGTGGTGCGGCCCAGCAACAGCCTGAACATCCATCCGATTGCTCTTTTCTTCCTTCTGATAGAGCTAGCTTTGCTTCTCGCTTTGGCATTTCGGAAGCCAGGGGGAGCCCCACCGCTGTTGTCCTGGGGTCTATTGGAGGTACCGGGTCTATTGGACCCCAGCATGGCACCCGACCCCCTCAGACACACTCCCGCAGCCTCCTTCCCCATGGGCAGGACTGTTCTGACCTAGGAATGTGTTCCCAAGGCTCAGAAAATGCAGGGAGACACACGGCCCTGACTCTGGAACTGAGGCCGTTGGAGCAGGCCTGGAGGTCTGACGTCTGAGACGCCAAACACTTGCTGCAAGATACAGGTGTGAAAACACACTCTCTGGGGCTGCCTTTCCTTCCTCCAAGGAAGAGAGCTTTTCCAGTCTCCCTCCGTGCTGAGTCATACAAGGCTGGAAAGGTCTGGCTTCCAGGGCATTTCTCAGCGGCAATGGCCCTGAGGCCCTGCACCCAGGGAGGGATCCTACCCTCCCAGGGGAAGTCAAAGCAACCTCCAAACAGCTGTTCTCTCATGTTTCCTCTTCAGGAGGGAGCTAGTGAGCCCAGGTCTGTCTGGAACGTTCTTGGATCCTGCGGGGAAATCATCCTGGGAGCCCACCTGGATACCAGTCGTAGGGGCTAAAATTCGCATTTCCTTTCCTTGGAGCCCTAACGCAGTACAGCCTAGCAACTGCTTGAAAATCCATCCTGTTGCTGTTTTCTTCCATCTGACAGAGCGAGCTTTGCTCCCCATTTTGGGATTTCAGAAGCAAGGTGGTGGCCTGCAACTCCTTGCCTGGGGTCCATTGGAGGTGCAAGGTGCCCTCGACCAGGTGACCCCAGCATGACACCTGGCCCCCTCAGACACACTCCCGCAGCCTGCTTCCCCATGGGCAGGACTGCTCTCACCTAGGAATGTGTTTGCAAGGCCAGGAAAACTGCAGGGAGACACAAGGCCCTGATTCTGGCATTGAGTCTGTTGGAACAGGCCTGCAGGTCTTCTGTCTAACAAGCCAAACACTTGCTGCAAGATACAGGCCTGAAAACACACTCTTGGGCTGCCTTTCCTTCCTCCAAGGAAGAGAGTTTTCTCAGCCTCCTGTGGGCTGAGAGTCACACAGGGCTGAAAAGCACTTGCTGGGAGATTCTTTTTCATTGGCCATGGCCCTGAGGCCCTGTGCTCAGGGAGGGCTCCCTCCCTCCCAGGGAAAGTCAAAGGAAGCTCCAAACGGCTGTTCAATCATGTTTCTGAGAGAGTCATTGCCAAGGCAGGTTTCTAAGAAGTTCAAGGGTCCCCAAGGAGAGAGGGGTCTAGAATTCTCAAGGAGGAAGGAAGGACAAACTGTTTTTTCCCTCTACATTCCTTAGGATTATATAACAATCATGCATCCTTCTTGAGGACGGTCTCTGGAAAAAACCTTCTGGCTAATCCTGTTATCTTAAAATGTCAATTATGGGAGTAGGTCTAGTGAGTCTTTACAACCTCCAGACATTCTTTTGTTCGTTGTCATGACTTATTGGAGAGTATATAACTCCATTACTAACACTAGCAAGGGGGTACGCTTTCTGCCCTTGTGATGTCTCTGTCAGAAGCTTTCTCTATCTCCTTTCTCCTTTAATAAAAATCTATTGCCACAAAGCTCTGAGCAATCAAGCCTCGTCTTGGGCCCTGGATTGAATTCTTCTCCTCCTCCATAAGCCAAGAATCCCAGCATCTTTTCGTGGTTCAGCAACAATATTTCATTTCCTCTGCAGGAGAGAGCTAGTGAGCTTAGGTCTGTCTGGAACATTCTTGAATCCTGTGGGGAAAATATCCTGTGCACACATCTGGATACTGGGCCTAGAGGCCAAAAATTCGCATTTCTTTCCGGGGAGCCTTAACGTGGTGTGACTTAGCAACTGCTTGAAAATCCATCCCATTGCTGTTTTCCTCCTTCTGACAGAGCTAGCTTTGTTCCCTGCTTTGGGATGTCTCAACCGAAGGGCCGGTCCATAGCTACTCGCCTGGGGCCCATTGGATGTGCAAGGTGCCCTCGACTAGGTGACCCTAGCATGGCACTCAGCCCGCTCAGACACACTCCGAGGCTTCTTTCTCATGGGAAGCACTGCTCCAACCTAGGAATGTGTCTGCAATGCTTGGAAAGTGCAGTGAGACACACAGCCCTGACTCTGCAATTGAGGCCCTCAGAGCAAGCCTGCAGCTCTGATGTCTGAGAAGCAAAACACTTGCTGCAAAGAGAGGCCTGAAAACACACTCTCTGTGGATGACTTTCCTTCCTCTAAGGAAGATAGTTTTCCCAGTCTCCTGCTTCCTGAATGTCACACAGCTGGAATGCGCTTGCTTGGAGGTCGTGATTTCAGTGGCAATGACCCCTGAGGCCCTTTGCCCAGGGAGGGCTCCCACACTCACAGGCAAATCAAAGCAACTTCCAAGTGAGTCAGCTCTTCACATCAAGTGGCCAAAGTATTGGAGTTTCAGGTTCAGTATTAGTCCTTCCAATGTATATTCAGACCTGATTTCCTTTAGGATGGAGTGGTTTGCGTCTCCTTGTAGTCTAAGCGACCTACAAGCATCTTCTCCAACACCACAGTTCAAAAGCATCCAATTTTCAGCTGTCACTTTCTTTATAGTACATCTTTCATATCCATCCATGACATATGGAAAAACCATAGCCTTGACTGGATGGATCTTTGTTGGCAAAGCAACGTCTCGGCTTTTTAATATGCTGTCTAGTTTGGTCATCACTTTTCTTCCAAGTCATAAATACGTTTTAAGTTCATGGAGGCAGACATCACCTGCAGTGATTTTCCAAGCCCCCCCAAAATGTCCTGCTGCTGTTTCCAATGTTTTTTCCCATCTATTTGCCATGAAGGAATGAGGACTGGATGCATGATTTTAGTT
>NW_017216989.1:0-12832 GCF_001704415.2 Capra hircus | reverse complement strand
ATGGTGGGAGAGGCACACGGGCACGCTGCAGACTGCTGGCCGAGGGGCGGGGACCCCAGCAGCTTAGGACTCTGGAGAACGGAGGTGTCTCCGCCACCATTGACGTCAATAGGGTTTGGGTGGGTAGATGGAGGGGGCCCGCCCCTGCCTCTTTCCAAGCAGAGACCCTGGACGGAGTCCCGTGGAGCGAGTGGGCTTTTCCCGGGCACGGCTGAGCCCTGGACCTCCAAGATCCCCGTTGGGGTGGGCGGGCAGTTCGCGCTTTGGTTTGTGGCCCTCCCTCGCAGCGGGGGGTGGGATCAACCCCAGGTGGATCAATCAGGGGCCCTCAGCAGTGCCAAGGGAGCTCACCGCCCAGGAAACGCCCCAAGGTCCCTTTGAAATTGGCCACCAACGCCCCATTTCCCAGCCTGCCTTGCTCTGGGATTTCCCGCCTTTTCACATTCCACAGGTCCCTGGGCCTCGACTGTCCCCGCTGGCTCCTCCGAGGCATTCCGGGACACCAGACGCTCTCTCCAGCGCCTCCACCTAGATCCCTCGCTGTCCTCGCCTCCGTTTCCCCCATGCCCGTCCCCAACTCCTCCGTGGGCTCTTGGCGTCCTTCCCTACAGCAGTCACAGAGTGCCACCCCGAGGGCTTTGAGTTGCCTGGAGCCCAAGGCTCCGGCCAGAGACCTGAGGGGCCAGCGTCTGGACTGGCAGCTAATGCCATTTGGGGCTTTTCTCACGTGGAGCCTGAGGCCCGCACCTCCGCGGGCAAACCCCCAGCGCCAGTGACCTGGAGATACCCGCCCAAGGGGACAGTGTACCCCTACTGTGGGGAAGGAGGTTCCTGTTTTCTCTGCACTGGTTCGACTTTCATGCCGAGGATCGACTCACACCATGATGGCAAGTGGAATAGCCCTGTGGGAAAGCCTCATGGGAAAGACTCCAGGGAAAGCCACAGACTCCTTGATCCACGAGAAGGGAAGCGTGACACTGCTGCTACCGCTCGGGAGGAAAGCGCACGTGCATGACCCCACTCGAGCCGAGGACTGACGCCACTTGGGAGACTCCAGAAGTACGCCAAGATCCATGTCAGCACTGGAGAGGAATCCTCAGGTTCTGGTCCCGACTCCACACAAGGTCTTAGGCCCCGGCATCGACGGGAGAGGAATCCTGAGAGGCCCCTAGCACCTCGCATGGGGACTGGCCTTTCCTGAGGTCACCAGAGTAGGTCCCTGAGGTCTCCGTCTTAACTCGAGAGCACCTGCCGCAACTAGAGAAAATCCAGGAGGTTCTCCCCTCCAGGCGAGATGAGGCCCATTTCAGCTGAGAGGTCTCGAGGCTAATCACACCTTACCTCTTGAACTTCCTAAGGGTCCTTCACAACCTTGCTGCAACTCAAGTAGTTCCCCGACATACCGGTCTCCACTCGAGAGGAAGCACGAGAGTCCCGCCCACATGCAGAGGAGCCCCGTTTGCGCCTCCTAGCTCGTGAGGAGGGATCCTTTCCATGCGTGGTTGGGAAAGAATTCCCGGCGTTCCCGGCGCATCTCATGAGGAAGCATTCTCCACAGGACAGGCGCGAGGAACTCCAGGGTCGTGCCACCATTTCCAGAGTCCCCCAGATGTCTCAGTCCATTCCAGGGAAACCTGTTTTCCCTGCACTGCCTCGACTTTCAAGCCGAGGATCGACTCACACCACAGTGGCTCGTGGGACAGCCCTGTGGGATAGCCTCATGGGAAAGCCTCGGGGGAAAGCCTGGAGGGAAAGCCACAGATCCCTCCATCCACGCGAAGGGAAGCTCGACACTGCTGCTACAGCTCGGGAGGAAAGCGCACGTGCATGCCCCCACTCGAGACGAGGACTGACTCCCCTGGGGAGACTCCAGAAGTACCCCAAGATCCATTTCAGTACTGGAGAGGTATCCTCAGGTTCCGGCACCGACTCCACACAAGGTCTTAGGCCCCGGGATCGACGGGAGAGGAATCCCGATAGGCCCCGGAGCAACTCGCATGGGGACTGGCCTTTCCTGAGGCCACCAGAGCGGGTCCCTGACGTCCCAGTCGTAAGTCGAGAGCACCTGCCGCAACTCGAGAAAATCCAGGAGGTTCTCCCCTCCATCGAGATCAGGCCCATTTCCGCTGAGGCGTCTCCAGGCAAATCACACCTAACCTCTGGAACTTCGAAAGGGTCCTTCACGCCCTTTCTGCAACTCAAGAAGTTCCCGACATACCCGTCTCCACTCGAGAGGAAGCACGAGAGTCCCGCCCACATCCAGAGTAGCCCCGTTTCCGCCTCCTAGCTCGAGAGGAGGGATCCTTTCCCTGTGTGGTCGGGAAAGAATTCCCGGCGTTCCCGTCACATCTAAATCGGAGGAGCTCTCCACAAGGAAAGGCGAGAGGGTCTCCAGGGTCGTGCCACCATTCAAAGAGTACCCCAGATGTCTCAGATCCATTCCAGGGGAAACCTGTTTTCCCTGCACTGCCTCAACTTTCAAGCCGAGGATCGACTCACACCACGGTGGCACGTGGGACAGCCCTGTGGGAAAGCCTCGTGGGAAAGCCTCAAGGGAAAGCCCCTGATCCCTTGATCCACGGGAAGGGAAGCGTGACACTGCTGCTACAGCTCGGGAGGAAAGCGCATGTGCATGACCCCAATCCAGACGAGGACTGACTCCCCTGGGGAGACTCCAGAAGTACCCCAAGATCCATGTCAGCACTGGAGAGGAATCCTCAGGTTCTGGCACAAACTCCACTCAATTTCTTAGGCCCTGGCATCGACGTGAGAGGAATCCTGAGAGGCCCCGAGCAACTCGCATGGGGACTGGCCTCTCCTGAGGCCACCAGAGCGGGTCCCTGAGGTCCCCGTCGTAACTTCAGAGCACCTGCCGCAACTCGAGAAAATCCAAGAGGTACTACGCTCCAGGCGAGATGAGGCCCATTCGTGCTGAGGCGTCTCGAGGCTAAAAAGACCTAACCTCTGGAACTTCCAAATGGTCCTTCACACACTTGCTGCAACTCAACAACTTGCCCGACATACCCGTCTCCACTCCAGAGGAAGCACGAGAGTCCCGCCCACATCCAGGGGAGCCCCGTTTCCGACTCCTAGCTCGAGAGGAGGGATCCTTTCCCTGCGTGGTTGGGAAAGAATTCCCGGCGTTCCCGTCGCATCTCAAGAGGAGGCACTCTCCACAGGAAAGGCGAGAGGAACTCCAGGGTCGTGCCACATTCCCAGAGTCCCCAGATGTCTCAGTCCATTCCAGGGAAACCTGTTTTCCCTGCAATGCCTCGACTTTCAAACCGAGGATCGACTCACACCACGGTGGCACGTGGGACATCCCTGTGGAAAGCCTCGTGGGAAAGCCTCGTGGGAAAGCCTCGAGGGAAAGCCCCTGATCCCTTGATCCACGTGAAGGTAATCGTGACACTGCTGCTACAGCTCGGGAGGAAAGCGCACGTGCATGCCTCACTCGAGACAAGGACTGACTCCACTGAGGAGACTCCAGAAATACCCCAAGATCCATGTCAGCACTGGTGAGGAATGCTCTGGTTCCGGCACTGACTCCACACAAGATCTTAGGCCCGGGCATCGACAGGAGAGGAAGCCTGAGAGGCCCCCGAGCAACTCGCATGGGGACTGGCATTTCCTGAGTCCAACAGAGCGGGTCCCTGAGGTCCCCATCGTCAGTCTAGAGCACCTGCCGCAACTCGAGAAAATCCAGGAGGTTTCCCCTCCAGCGAGATGAGGCCCATTTCCGCTAAGGCGTCTCCAGGCAAATCACACCTAACCTCTGGAACTTTCAAAGGGTCCTTCACACCCTTGCTGCAACTCAAGAAGTTCCCCGACATACCCGTCTCCACTCGAGAGGAAGCACGAGATTCCCGCCCACATTCAGAGGAGCCCCGTTTCCGCCTCCTAGGTCGAAAGGAGGCATCTTTTCCCTGCGTGGTCGGGAAAGAATTCACGGCGGTCCCGTCGCAATTCAAGAGGAGGCGCTCTCCACAGGAAAGGCGAGAGGAACTCCAGGGTCGTGCCACCATTCCCAGAGGCCCCCAGATGTCTCAGTCCATTCCAGGGAAACCTGTTTTCCCTGCACTGCCTCGACTTTCAAGCCGAGGATCAACTCACACCACGGTGGCACGTGGGACAGCCCTGTGGGTTAGCCTCGTGGGAAAGCCTCGAGGAAAGCCTAGAGGGTAAGCACAGATCCCTTGATCCAAGCGAAGGGAAGCATGACACTGCTGCTACAGCTCGGGAGGAAATCGCACGTGCATGCCCCCACTCGAGACGAGGACTGACTCCCCTGGGGAGACTCCAGAAGTAACCCAAGATCCATGTCAGCACTGGAGAGGAATCCTCAGGTTCCAGCACCGACTCCGCACAAGGTCTTATGCCCCGGCATGGACGGGTGAGGAATCCCGGGAGGCCCCCGAGAAACTCGCATGGGGACTGGCCTTTCCTGAGGCCACCAGAGCGGGTCCCTTAGGTCCCCGTCGTAAGTCGAGAGCACCCTCCGCAACTCGAGAAAATCCAGGAGGTTCTCCCCTCCAGCGAGATGAGGCCCATTTCCGCTGAAGCGTCTCCAGGCTAATCACATCTAACATCTGGAACTTCCAAAGGGTAATTCACACCCTTGCTGCAACTCAAGAAGTTCCCCGACATACCCGTCTCCACTCGAGAGGAAGTACGAGAGTCCCGCCCACATCCAGAGGAGCCCCGTTTCCACCTCCTAGCTCGAGAGGAGGGATCCTTTCCTGCGTCGTCGGGAAATAATTCCCGGCGTTCCCGTCGCATATCAAGAGGAGGCGATATCCACAGGAAAAGCGAGAAGAACTCCAGGGTCGTGCCACCATTCCCAGATTACCCCAGATGTCTCAGTCCATTCCAGGGAAACCTGTTTTCCCTGCACTGCCTCGACTTTCAAGGCGAGGATAGACTCACACCACGGTGGCACGTGGGAAAGCCCTGTTGGAAAGCCTCGTGGGAAAGCCTCGTGGGAAAGCCTCAATGTAAAGACACAGATCCCTTGATACACGCGAAGGGAAGCATGACACTGCTGCTACAGCTCGAAAGGAAAGCGCACGTGCATGCCCCCACTCGAGACGAGGATTGACTCCCCTGGGGAGACTCCAGAAGTACCCCAAGATCCATGTCAGCACTGGAGAGGAATTCTCAGGTTCCGGCACCGACTCCTCACAAGATCTTAGGCCCCGGCATCGATGGGTGAGGAATCCCGAGAGGCCCCCGAGCAACTCGCATGGGAATGGCCTTTCCTGAGGCCACCAGAGCGGGTCCCTGAGGTCCCCTTCGTAAGACGAGAGCACCTGCCGCAACTCGAGAAAATCCAGGAGGTTCTCCCCTCCAGGCGAGATGAGGCCCATTTCCGCTGAGGCGTCTCGAGGCTAATCACATCTAACCTCTGGAACTTCCAAAGGGTCCTTCACACCCTTGCTGCAACTCAAGAAGTTCCCCGACATACCCGTCTCCACTCGATAGGAAGCCCGAGAGTCCTGCCCACATCCAGAGGAGCCCCGTTACCGCCTCCTAGCTCGAGAGGAGGGATCCCTTCCCTGTGTGTTCGGGAATGAATTCCCGGCATTCCCGTCGCATCGCAAAAGGAGGCGCTCTCCACAGGAAAAGCGAGAGGAACTCCAGGGTCATGCCACCATTCCCAGAGTCCCCCAGATGTCTCAGTCCATTCCAGGGAAAACTGTTTTCCCTGAACTGCCTCGACATTCAAGCCGAGGATCGACTCACACCACAGTGGCACGTCGCACAGCCCTGTGGGAAAGCCTCCTTGGAAAGCTTCGTGGGAAAGCCTCGAGGGAAAGCCACAGATCCCTTGATCCACGAGGAAGAGAAGCGCGAAACTGCGGCTACAGCTCGGGAGGAAAGCGCACGTGCATGCCCCCACTCGACACGAGGACTGACTCCCCTGGGGAGACTCCAGAAGTATCCCAAGATCCATGTCAGCACTGGAGAGGAATCCTCAGGTTCCGGCACCGACTCCACACAAGATCTTAGGCCCCGGCATAGACGGGAGAGGAATCCCAAGAGGTCCCCGAGAAACTCGCATGGGGACTGGCCTTTCCTGAGGCCACCAGAGCGGGTCCCTGAGGTCCCCGTCGTAAGTCGAGAGCACTTTCCGCAACTTGAGAAAATCCAGGAGGTTCCCTCCTCCAGGCAAGATGAGGCCCATTTCTGCTCAGGCGTCTCGAGGCTAATCACACCTAACCTCTGGAACTTCCAAAGGGTTCTTCACACCCTTGCTGCAACTCAAGAAGTCCACCAATATTCCCGTCTCTACTCGAGAGTAAGCAAGAGAGTCCCGCCCACATCCAGAGGAGCCCCGTTTCCGCCTCCTAGCTAGAGAGGAGGGATCCTTTCCATGCGTGGTCGGGAAAGAATTCCCGGCGTTCTCGTCGCATCTCAAGAGGAGGCGCTCTCCACTGGAAGGCGAGAGGAACTCCCGGGCCTTGCCACTATTCCCAGAGTCCCGCAGATGTCTAAGTCCATTCCAGGGAAATCTGTTTTCTCTCGATTGCCGCGACTTTCAAGCCGAGGATCGACTCACACCACGGTGGCACGTGGGACAGCCCTGTGGGAAAGCCTCGTGGGAAAGCCTCGAGGGAAAGCCACAGATCCCTTGATCCACGCGAAGGGAAGCGTTGCACTGCTGCTACAGCTCGGGAGGAAAGCGCACGTTCAAGCCCCCACACAAGACGACGACTAACTCCCCTGGGGAGACTCCAGAAGTACCCCAAGATCCATGTCAGCACTGAAGAGGAAACCTCAGGTTCCGGCACCGACTCCACACAGGGTCTTAGGCCCCGGCATCGACGGGAGAGGAAGCCGGAGAGGCCCCCGAGCAACTTGCATGGGGACTGGCCTTTCCTGAGGCCACCAGAGCGGGTCCCTGAGGTCCTCGTAGTAAGTCAGGAGCACCTGCCGCAACTCGAGAAAATCCAGGAGGTTCTCCCCTCCAGGCGAGATGAGGCCCTTTTCCTCTGAGGCGTCTCGAGGCTAACCATACCTAACATCTGGAACTTCCAAAGGGTCCTTCACACCCTTGCTGCAACTCAAGAAGTTCCCCGACATACCTGACTCCACTCGAGAGGAAGCACGTGAATCCCGCCCACATCCAGAGGAACCCCGTTTCCGCCTCATACCTCGAGGTCAGGTATCCTTTCCCTGCATGTTCGGGAAAGAATTCCCAGTGTTCCCGTCGCATCTCATGAGGAGGCGCTCTCCACAGGAAAAGCGGAGGAACTCCAGGGTCGTGCCACCATTCCAAGAGTCCCCCAGATATCTCAGTCTGCCGGGGCCCAGCCCCGCTGGATCCAGGGAATTCGACGGATGGACGGCGTTGTCGTGGAAAGTCTTTTTTATTTATTAATGTAAGATTAGATTTAGAAATTATAGTGTAGTAAGAAGATTAACTGGAGGAAAAGGGCTGAATAGCTTGGTTTACGTGGAAGACCAATAAAATTCCAGACAAGGAATTTTCACCATCTGCGTTGGGCCACCAGCCCCTCCTTGAATATCTAAGGGTGCCTCGCCTTAAGCTCCCTTTCGTGCAGGTCTTAACAGCCAGGCAAGTAAGTAGACCTGGCGAGCCTCCGCGCCCCTGGTGGAGATTCAGCCTGAAGTTAAAGTAAAAAGCAGAGAGAAGGAAAGGGAGAGAAGAAGAAAGAGAGAAAAAGACACGGGGGGAGCCTGAGTCCCAAGAAACCAGGCCGAGAGACTAGTTCGAGAAACTGGTCCGAGAAACTGGCCCCATCCTTTATTGTTCATAAAGCCTTTTATACTTTTGATAAAACATGGAGTTCAATGGGTAACACAAAATTATGTAGCGTTCGCACCCCAGACTCTTTCTGTACATCATTTTGTATACAAAAGGTCTCTGGTGATTTACATTATCTTCTGGCCAAGAGGCTTGTTAAACACTTTTTGGCTCTCTTCCTTAATGAATGTTAATTTTGTTTCCTCTGAAGTGTTTTTCTTTAATCTGCATTTCCTTAAAGCATTAAAGTTACATCTCTATAGAACAAAGGTGCAGTGGGTTATAACAAAGAAGGTACTTAACTCAAAGATCTAATGTTGCTAATACCAGGTCTACTACTTGTTTTTTTAATATACCAACTCTATCTAAAAATAAAGGATATGAAAATTTAGCAGCAAGCATTGACCCAAAAAATGAAACTTTTAATCAGTCCTATTATAAAGATTTTGACTCCTCGGATGCCCCTACATTCCTAGGATGTTTTAAGCTTCCTGTGCCTCCTGGGGAAAGGAGGCCTCAAACAATCACATGCCCAGCTGTAAGAGTCCTGCAGGCAGGCTAGAAACATTCAGAGGGGTTTTTGGATTGAAACACTCTTTCAAATGCAGAAGACTAAAGCCCTGAATTGACTTTTTCCAGAAAATGTCAGAAGAGTGGAAAAGCAGAGCAAAAAAGCCGGCAGATTTTTGTTGGGGTACGTGCGTAGGAACTTCCAGAGGGGTCCCTGAAGTCTGAACACACCATGCCTATGTCAGCTTTCTTCCTCATGACGTTATCACGGGCGGGAGTCCTCATACTGGCTCCCAGCATCAGTCCAATTCAGAGGAACCTGTTTTCCCTGCACTGCCTCGACTTTCACGCTGAGGATCAACTCACACCACGGTGGCACGAGGGAAAGCCCTGTGAGAAAGCCTCGTGGGAAAGCCTCCAGGGAAAGCCACAGATCCCTTGATCCACACGACGGGAAGCGTGAACCTGCTGCTACAGCTCGGGAGGAAAGCACACGTGCGTGCCCTCACTTGAGAGGAGGATTGACTCTCCAGGGGAGACTCCAGAAGAACCCCAATATCCATGTCAGCACTGCAGAGGAAACCTCAGGTTCCGGCCCCGAATCCACACAAGTTGTTTGGCCCGGGCATCAACAGGAGAGTTATCAAGAGAAGCCCCCCAGCATCTGGCATGGGGACTGGCCTTTGATGAAGCCACCAGAGCGGGTCCCTGAGGTCCCCGTCGTAAGTCGGGAGCACCTGAGCAACTCAAGAAAATCCAGGAGGTTCTCCCCTCCAGGCGAGATGAGGCCCATTTTCAATGAGGTGTCTCGAGGCTAATTACATCTAATCTCTGGAACTTCCAAAGGGTCCTTCACACCCTTGCTGCATCTCAAGAAGTTCCCCGACATTCCCATCTCCACTCGAGAGGAAACACGAGGGTCCTGCCCACATCCAGAGTAGCCCCGTTTCATCCTCCTAGCTAGAGATGAGGGATCCTTTCCCTGCTTGGTCGGGAAAGAACTTCCGGCATTCCCGTCGCATCTCAGGTGGAGGCGCTCTCCACAGGAAGGGAGAGAGGAACTCCATGGTCGTGCCACCATTCCAAGCGTCCCCAGATGTCTCAGTCCATTCCAGAGGATCTTGTTTTTACAGAGTGCTTAAACTTTCATGCTGAGGATCGCCTAACACCACGGTGGCACGGGGGACAGCCCTGTGGGAAAGCCTCGTGGGAAATCCTCTAGGAAAAGCCTAGAGGAAAAGCCACAGATCCATTGATCCACGCGACGGGAAGCATGACACTGCTGCTACAGCTCGGGAGGAAGGAGCATGCGCATGCCCCCACTCGAGACGAGGACTGATTCCCCTTGGGAGACTTCAGAAGTATCCCAAAAACATGTCAGCACTGGAGAGGAATACTCAGGTTCTGGCCCCCACTCCACCGAAGGTCTTGGGCCCCGGCATCTACCGGTGAGGAATCCCGAGAGGCCCTCTAGCAACTCGCATGGGGACTGGTCTTCCTAAGGCCAACAGAACGGGTCCCTGAGGTCCCCGTCGTAAGTCGAGAGCACCTGCCACAACTCTAGAAAATGAAGGAGATTCTCCCCTTCAGGCGAGATGAGACCCATTTCCACTGAGACGTCTCGAGGCTAATCACACCTAACCTCTGGAACTTCCAAAGGGTCCTTCACACCCTTGTTGCAACTCAAGAAGTTCCAGGAGAGACCCGTCGCCACTACATAGGAATCACCAGGGTACCACCCACATCCAGAGGAGCCCCAATTCCCCCTCCTAGCTCAACGTGAGGGATGCTTTCCCTGATTGGCCGGGAAAGAATTCCTGTCGTACCTGTCGCATCTCAAGAGGAGGCACGCTCCACAAGAAAGGTGAGAGGAACTCCAGGGTCGTTCCACCATTCCAAGAGTACCCCAGATGTCTCAGTCCTTTCCAGAGGAACTTGTTTACCCTGCACTGCCTCGACGTTCACGCGGAGGACCGACTCACACGATGGTGGCACGTGGGACAGCCCTGTGGGAAAGCCTCGTGGGAAAGCCTCGAGGGAAAACAAGAAACCCCTTGATCAACCCAACGGGAAATTGATTCTGCTCCTAATGCTCGGGAGAAAAGCGCACGTGCATGCCCCCATTGGAGACGAAGATGACTCCCCTGTGGAGACTCCAGTAGTACCCCAAGATCCATGTCAGCACTGGAGAGGAAACCTCAGGTTCGGGCACCGACTCCAAACAAGGTCTTAGGACCCCGTCATCGACCGGAGAGGAATCCCGAGAGGCCCCTTAGCAACTCACAAGTCGACTGGCATTTCCTGAGCGGACCAGAGCGGGTTACATAAGTCCCGGTCGTAACTGGAGAGCACCTGCTGAAACTCGAGAAAATCCAGGAGGTTCTCCCCTGCAGGCGAGATGAGGCCCATTTCCGCTGAGGCGTCTCGAGTCTAATCACACCTAACCATTGGAACTTCCAAAGGGTCCTTCACACCCTTGCTGCAACTCAAGAAGTTCCCTGACATACCCGTCTCCACACGAGAGGAAGCACCAGACACCCGCCCACATCCAGAGGAGCCCCGTTTCCGCCTCCTAGCTCGAGAGGAGGGATCCTTTCCCTGCGTAGTCAGGAAAGAATTCCTGGCGTTGCTGGCGAATCTCAAGAGGAGGCGTTCTCCACAGGAAAGGCGAGAGGAATTCCAGGGTCGTGCCACCATTCCCAGAGTCCTGCAGATGTCTCAGTCCATTCCAGGGAAACCTGATTTACCTGCACTGCCTCGAATTTCTAGCCGAGGATCGACTCACACCACGATGGCACGTGGGACAGCCCTGTGGGAAAGCCTCGTGGGAAAGCCAGGAGGGAAAGCCACAGATCCCTTGATCCATGCAAAGGGAAGCGTGACACTGCTGCTGCACCTCGGGAGGAAAGCGCACGTGCATGCCCCCACTCGAGACGAGGACTGACAGCCCTGGGGAGACTCCAGAAGTACCCAAGATCCATGTCAGCACTGGAGAGGAATCCTCAGCCTCCGAGACCGACTCCACACAAGGTCTTAGGCCCCGGCATCGACGGGAGAGGAATCCCGAGAGGTCCCCGAGCAACTCGCATGGGGACTGGCCTTTCCTGAGGCCACCAGAGCGGGTCCCTGAGTTCCCCGGGTAAGCTCAGAGCACCTGACGCAACTTGAGAAAATCGGGGAGGTTCTCCCTTCCTGCGCGAGATGAGGCCCATTTCCGCTGAGGTGTCTCAAGGCTAATCACACCTAACCTCTGGAACGTCCAAAGGGTCTTTCAAACGCTTGCTGTCACTCAAGAAGATCCCCAACATACCCGTCTCCACTTGAGAGGAAGCACGAGAGTCCCGCCCACATCCAGAGGAGCCCTGTTTCCGCCTCCTAGCTCGATAGGAGGGATCCTTTCCCGGCGTGGTCGGGAAAGAATTCCGGTGTTCCTGTCGCATCTCAAGAGGAGGCGCTCTCCACAGGAAAGGCGAGAGGAACTCCAGGGTCGTGCCACCATTCCCAGAGTCCACCAGATGTCTCAGTCCATTCCACGGAAAACTGTTTTCCCGCACTTCCTCGACATTCAAGCTGAGGATAGACTCACACCACGGTGGCACGTGGGACAGCCCTGTGGGAAAACCTCTTTGGAAAGCCTGGTGGGAAAGCCTCGTGGGAAAGCCTCGAGGAAAGCCACAGATCCCTTGATCCAGGCGAAGGTAAGCGTAACACCGCTGCTACAGCTCAGGAGGAAAGCGCACGTGCATGCCCCCACTCGAGACGAGGACTGACTCCCCTGTGGAGACTCCAGAAGTACCCCAAGATCCATGTCAGCACGGAGAGGAATCCTCAAGTTCCCGCACCGACATCACACAAGGTCTTAGGCCCGGCATCGACGGGGGAGGAATCCCGAGAGCCCCCGAGCAACTCGCATGGGGACTGTCCTTTCCTGAGGCCACCAGAGCAGGTCCCTGATGTCCCGTCGTGAGTCGAGAGCACCTGCCGCAACTCGAGAAAATCCAGGAGGTTCTCCCCTCCAGGCGAGATGAGGGCCATTTCTGCTGAGGCGTCTCGAGGCTAATCACACCTAACCTCTGGAGATTCCAAAGGGTCCTCACACCCTTTGCTGCAACTTAAGAATTTCCCCGACAACCCGTCTCCACTCGAGAGCAAGCACGAGAGTCCCGCCACATCCAAAGGAGCCCCGTTTCCGCCTCATACCCAGGAGGGATCATTTCCCTGCGAGGTCGGAAAAGAATTCCGCATTCCGGTCGCATCTCAATAGGAGGCGCTCTCCACAGAAAAGGCGAGAGGAACTCCAGGGTCGTGCCACTATTCCAGGAGTCCCCAGATGTCTCAGTCCATTCCAGGGAAACCTGTTTTCCCTGCACTGCCTTGACCTTCAAGCCGAGGATCGACTCACACCACGGTGGCACGTGGGACAGCCCTGTGGGAAAGCCTGGTGGAAAGCCTCGAGGGAAAGCCACAGATCCCTTGATCCACGCGAAGAAGCAATGACACTGCTGCTACAGCTCGGGAGAAAAGCGCACGAGCATGCCCCCATTCGACGTGCGG
>NW_017216988.1:0-12833 GCF_001704415.2 Capra hircus | reverse complement strand
GGTCGTGTCACCCATTCCCAGCAGTTCCCCCACATGTCTCAGTTCCATTCCAGCGGGAAACCTTTTTCTCTTGCCCACCGCCCTCGACTTTCAAGCCGAGGATCGAACTTCTACAGCCATGGCTGGCCACGCTGGGACAGCCCTGTGAAAGTCGAAAAGCCTCGAGCGCGAATAGCCTCGAGCGAAAGCCTCGAATGGAATGTGGAGCCTCGAGGGAAAGCCACAGATTCCCTGCGATCCACGCCGAACCGGAAATTATGAACGCTGACTACTGCTCGCTAGTCGAGCCGGTCGGAAATGCAACGCGGCATGCCTCCATTGCTCAAGATGAGGCTGACTCCCCTGGGGAGACTCCAGAAGCTACCCAAGATTCCATGTCGAGACTCTCGGAGAGGAATCCCTCACAGTCCGGCACCGACTCCACACAAGCCGTCTTAGGCCCCGCCATCGATGGGAGAGAATCCCGCAGAGCGCCCCGAGCACTCGCAAGGGCCGACTGCGCCTTTCCTGAGGCCACCAGAGCGACGCGCTTCCCTTGATCGTCCCGTCGTAAGTAAGCCGAGAGCCTGCCCCGCAACTCTGGAGAACAATCCAGGAGCGTTACTCCCTCCTGGCGCAGATGAGGCCCATTTCTGCTGAGGCTGTTCTCGAGGCTTAATCACACCAAACCTCTGGAAATTCCAAAGGGTCCTTCAAACCCTTTGCCTGCACTCCAAGAAGCTTGCTCGAATACCGTCGTGCTCGAAGGAAGCCCCTGCGGAGAGTCCCGGCCCACATCCAGAGGAGCCCCGCTTTCCGCTTCACGTACTCGCAATAGCTCGAGAGGAAGGGAATCCTTTCAATGACCTGTGTTCGCGGAACAGAATCTCCCTAGCTTATTCCCAGGCGCACATCTCAAGAAGAGGCGCTCTCCACAGGAAAGGCGAGTTGGAACTCAGGGTCGCCTGCCACCATTCCCAGAGTCCCCCAGATGTCTCAGTCCATTCCAGCCGGAAACCCCTGCCTTTTCCCTGCACTGCCTCGACTTTCAAGCGCAGGATCGCACTCACACCACGGTGACACGTGGACACGCCCCAGTTGGAAAGCCTCGTGGGAAAGCGCCTCGGAGAAATAGCTCCGCTAGGCCGCAAAGCCACAGATCCCTTAGATCCATGCTATAGGGAACTTCGTGACCACTGCACTGCCTTACAGCTCGAATAAAGCGCACGTGCCATGCCCCCCACTTCGAGACGAGGACTGACTCCCCTTGGGAGACCGCTTCCAGAAGCTTACCGCGCAAGATCCATTTCAGCACTGGAGAGGGAATGCTCAGCGTTTCTACACTCCATGCCGACTCCACACATAACTGGTCTTAGCTGCCCTCGGCTTCGACCGGGAGAGGAATCCCGCCGAGACGGCTCCCGAGCCAACTCGCATTCGCGCTTCGTTATTGCTTTCCTATAATGAGAGGCTGCCAGAGAGGGCTCCCTGTGGTCCCCGGTCGTTAATGTCGAGCAAGCTCACCTGCTGCAACTCCGAGAAAATCTTAGGAGGTTTCTCCCCTCCAGGCCGAGATGAGGCCCATTTCCCCCTGAGGTCGTCTCGCAGTCTAATACACACCTAACCTCTGCCGAACTTCCAAAGGCGTCCTTTCACACCCTTAGCTGCCCAATCTCAAGAAGTTCCCCGACACAAACCCGTCTCCACTCGCAGAGAAAGCTCGAACAGTCCCGCCCACATCGCAGAGGAACCCCTCTTCCGCCTCCTTAGACTCCGATGGATGGCATCCTTTCCCTGCTTGCGTCGGGAAATTTACCGCTTTTCCACGCCAATCTCTCGATTGAGAAGAGCCGCCTCCACAGAGGAAGCCCAAGAGGAACTCTCCAGGGCGTCTGCCACCATTCCCAGGAGTCCGCCCAGATTTTTTCTAATCTCACAGCTCCATTCCAGGGAAACCTGTTTTCCCCTGCTCTTGCCTCGACTTTCAAGCCGAGCGATCATTTCACACCACCGTGCACTGCACGACGGCCCGTGCCGGAAAGTCCTCGCTGGGAAAAGCCCTCGGAGCGAAAGCTCAGATCTTCCTTGACTCACGCCCCGAAAGGGATGCCTGACCAACTGCTCTAGAGCTCGCGGAGCGAAAGCGCAGCCACGTGCATGCCCCACTCGACGGACGCAGGCTACTCGAACTCCCTGCGGGAGACTCGCAAAAGAAACCCAACCATTCATGTCAGCCTGCAGGAGGAAACCTGAGGTTCTGACACCGACTCCACACAAGATGTGAGCCCGCGCATCGACGGGAGAGGAAACCCGAGAGGCCCACCAACGCCGGAGCAAAGTCGCACATTAGGCGACTGGCCTTTCCTGAGCGCACCAGCAGCGGATCCCTGAGCGTCCGCTTCGCCTAAGTCGGAGAGCCACCTGCCCGCCAGTCATGGGCAGAAAATCCAGACGCTTCTCTCCTCCAGGCGAAATGGGCGCCCATTTTCCGCTGACGGTCTCGCCTAGGCTAATCGACATCTAACTTCTGGGTTTACTTCCAAAGCGCGTCCTTCACACCCTTGCCTCCTGCCAAGCTTCAAGGAAGCTTCCCACCCCGACGATACTCCGTCTCCCACCTCGAAGGCAAGCACGAGAGTTCACGCCCACGCATCCACAGGAGCCCTCGTTCGCCTCCTAGCTCGAAGCAGAGAGATGCTTTTCCCTGCCGGGTCGCGTTCCGGAAAGAATTCCCGGCGTTCCCCTCGCATCTCAAGAGGCAGGCGCTCTCCACAGGAAAGGCTGAGAGGAACTCCAGGTTCGTGTCACCATTTCCCAGAGTCCCAGATTCTCATTTCCCATTTCCAGGGAAACCTATCTCTCTCTCCTGGAGTTCCTCTCGCCTTTCCTGTGGAGAGCGCCTCCTCTTGAGATGCGAGGGAACGCCGGGAATTCTTTCCGACCACGCAGGGAAAAGATCTCTCCTCTCGAGCTAGGAGGCGAAAGCGGGCTCCTCTGGATGTGGGGTAACTCTCGTGCTTCCTCTCGAGTGGAGACGGGTATGTCGGGGAACTTCTTGAGTTGCAGCAAGGGTGTGAAGGACCCTTTGGAATTACCAGAGTTAGATGTGATTAGCCTCGAGACGCCTCAGCGGAAATGGGCCTCATTCGCCTGGAGAGGAGAACCTCTGGATTTTCTCGAGTGGCGGCAGGTGCTCTCGACTTACGACGAGGACCTCAGGGATCCGCTCTGGTGGCCTCAGGAAAGGCCAGTCCCTATGCGACTTGCTCGGGTGCCTCTCGGTTTCCTCTCCCGTCGATGCCGGGGCCTCACATCTTGTGTGGAGTCGGTGTCAGAACCTCAGGTTTCCTCCTCAGTGCTGACATGAATGTTGGGTTCTTTTGGAGTCTCCCCAGGGGAGTCAGTCCTCGTCTCGAGTGGGGCATGCACCGTGCGCTTTCCTCCCGAGCTCTAGCAGCAGTGTCAGGCATCCCTTCGCGTGGATCAAGGGATCTGAGCTTTCCCTCGAGGCTTTCCCACGAGGCTTTCCCACAGGGCCGTCCCACGTGCCACCGTGGTGTGAAATGATCCTCGGCTTGAAAGTCGAGGCAGAGCAGGGAAAACAGGTTTCCCTGGAATGGACTGTGACATCTGGGGGACTCTGGGAATGGTGGCAAGACCCTGGAGTTCCTCTTGGCTTTCCTGTGGAGAGCGCCTTCTCATGAGATGCGACGGGAAAGCGGGTAATTTTTTCCCGACCACGCAGGGAAAGGATCCCTCCTCGGAGCTAGGAGGCGGAAAGGGGTCTCCTCTGGATGTGGGCGGGACTTTCGAGCTTTCTCTCGAGTGGAGACGGGTTTGTCGGGAACTTCTTGAGTTGCAGCAAGGGTGTGAAGGACCCTTTGGAAGTTCCAGAGGTTAGGTGTGATTAGACTCGAGACGCCTCAGGGAAATGGGCCTCATCTCGCCTGGAGGGGAGAACCTCCTAGATTTTCTCGAGTTGCAGCAGGGACTCTCGACTTACGACGGGGACCACAGGGACCCTCTCTGCAGGCCTCAGGAAAGGCCAGTCCGAATGCGAGTTGCTCGGGGGCCTCTCGGGATTCCTCTCCCGTCGAAGCCGGGGCCTAAGACCTTGTGTGGAGTCGGTGCTGGAACCTGAGCATTCCTCTCCAGTGCTGAAATGGATCTTGCGGTACTTCTGGAGTCTCCCCAGGGGAGTCAGTCCTCGTCTCGAGTGGGGCATGCACGTGCGCTTTATTCCCGAGCTGTAGCAGCAGTGTCACACTTCCCTTAGCATGGATCTAGGGATCTGTGGCTTTCCCTCGAGGCTTTCTCCGAGGCTTTCCCACGAGGCTTTCCCACTGGGCTGTCCCACGTGTCACCGTGGTGTGAGTCGATCCTCGGCTTGAAAGTCGAGGCAGTGCAGGGAAAACAGGTTTCCCTGGAATGGACTGAGACATCTGGGGGACTCTGGGAATGGTGGCACGACCCTGAGTTCCACTCGCCTTTCCTGTGGAGAGCGCCTCTTCTTGAGATGCGCCTGGAATACCGGGAATTCTTTCCCGAACACGCATTGAAAGGATCCCTCCTCTCGAGCTAGGAGGCGGAAACGGGGCTCCTCTGGATGTGGGCGGGACTCTCGCGCTTCCTCTCGAGTGCAGACGGGTATGTCGGGGAACTTCTTGAGTTGCAGCAAAGGGTTTGAAGGACCCTTTGGAATTTCCAGAGGTTTGGTGTGATTAGCCTCGAGACGCCTCAGCAGAAATGGGCCTCATCTCGCCAGGAGGGGAGAACCTCCTGGATTTTCTCGAGTTGCGGCAGGTGCTCTCGACTTACGACGGGGACATCAGGGACCCGCTCTGGTGGCCTCAGGAAAGGCCAGTCCCCTTGCGAGTTGCTCGGGGGCCTCTCGGGATTCCTCTCCCATCGATGCCGGGGCCTAAGACCTTGTGTGGAGTCGGTGCCGGAACCTGAGGATTCCTCTCCAGTGCTGACATGGATCTTGGGGTACTTCTGGAGTCTCCCCAGGGGAGTCAGTCCTCATCTTGAGTGGAGGCATGCACGTGTGCTTTCCTCCCGAGCTGTAGCAGCAGTGTCACGCTTCCCTTCGCGTGGATCCAGGGATCTGTGGCTTTCCCTCGAGGCTTTCCCACGAGGCTTCCCTCGAGGCTTTCCCACGAGGCTTTCCCTCGAGGCTTTCCCACAGGGCTGTCCCACGTGCCACCATGGTGTGAGTCGATCCTCGGCTTGAAAGTCGAGGCGGTGCAGAGAAAACAGGTTTCCCTGGAATGGACTGAGACATCTGGGGGACTCTGGGAATGGTGACACGACCCTGGAGTTCCTCTCGCCTTTCCTGTGGAGAGAGCCTCCTCTTGAAATGCGAACGGAACGCTGGGAATTCTTTCCCGACCACGGAGGGAAGGGATCTCTGATCTCCAGCTATGAGGGGGAAACGGGGCTACTCTGGTTTTGGGCGAGACTTTAGTGCCTCCTCTCGAGTGGAGACTTGTATGTCGAGGAACTTCTTGAGTTGCAGTAAGGGTGTGAAGGACCTTTTGGAACTTCCAGAGGTTAGGTGTAATTCGCCTCGAGACGCCTCAGCGGAAATGGGCCTCATCTCGCCTGGAGGGGAGAACCTCCTGGATTTTCTCGAGTTGCGGCAGGTGCTCTCGACTTACAACGGGGACCTCAGGGACCCGCTCTGGTGTCCTCAGGAAATGCCAGTCCCCTTGCGAGTTGCTCGGGTGCTTCTCGGGATTCCTCTCCCGTTGATGCCGGGGCCTAAGACCTTGTGTGGAGTCGGTGCCGGAACCTGAGGATTCCTCTCCAGTGCTGAAATGGATCTTGGCGTTCTTCTGGAGTCTCCCCCGGGGAGTCAGTCCTCATCTCGAGTGGGGGCATGCACGTGTGCTTTCCTCCCGAGCTGTAGCAACAGTGTCACGTTTCCTTTCGCGTGGATCAAGGGATCTGTGGCTTTCCCTCGAGGCTTTCCCACGAGGCTTTCCCACGAGGGTTTCCCACAGGGCTGTCCCACGTGCCACCTTGGTGTGAGTCGATCCTCAGATTGAAAGTAGAGGCAGTGCACGGAAAACAGGTTTCCCTGGAATGGACTGATACATCTGGGGGACTCTGGGAATGGTGGCAAGACCCTGGAGTCCCTGTCGCCTTTTCTCTGGAGAGTGCCTCCTCTTGAAATGCGACGGGAACGCCGTGAATTCTTTCCCGACCACGCAGGGAAAGGATCCCTCCTCTCGAGCTAGGAGGCGGACACGGGGCTCCTCTGGATGTGGGCGGGACTCTCGTGCTTCCTCTCGAGTGGAGACGGGTATGTCGGGAACGTCTTGAGTTGCAGCAAAGGGTGTGAAGGACCCTTTGGAAGTTCCAGAGGTTAGGTGTGATTAGCCTCGAGACGCCTCAGCGGAAATGGGCCTCATCTCGCCTGGAGGGGAGAACCTCCTGGATTTTCTCGAGTTGCGGCAGGTGCTCTCGACTTACGACGGGGACCTCAGGGACCCGCTCTGGTGTCCTCAAGAAAGGAGTGTCCCCTTGCGAGTTGCTCGGGGGCCTCTCATTATTCCTCTCCAGTCAATGCCGGTGCCGAAGACCTTGTGTGGAGCCGGTGCCGGAACCTGAGGATTCCTCTCCAGTGCTGACATGGACCTAGGAGTACTTCTGGAGTCTCCCCAGGGGTGTTAGTCCTCGTCTCGAGTGGGGGCATGCACGTGTGCTTTTCTCCCGAGCTGTAGCAGCAGTGTCACGCTTCCCTTCGCCTGGATCAAGGGATCTGTGGCTTTCCCTCCAGGCTTTCCCACAGGGCTGTCCCAAGTGCCACCGTGGTGTGAGTCGATCCTCGGCTTGAAAGTCGAGGCAGTGCAGGGAAAACAGGTTTCCCTGGAATGGACTGAGACATCTGGGGGACTCTGGGAATGGTGGCACGACCCTGGAGTTCCTCTCGCCTTTCCTGTGGAGAGCGCCTCCTCTTGAGATGCGACTGGAACGCAGGGAATTCTTTCCCGACCACACAGGGAAAGGATCCCTCCTCTCGAGCTAGGAAGCGGAAACGGGCCTCCTCTGGATGTGGGCAGAACTCTCGTGCTTCCTCTCAAGTGGAGACGGGAATGTCGGGGAACTTCTTGAGTTGCCGCAAGGGTTTGAAGAACCCCATGGAAATTCCAGAGGTTAGGTGTTATTAGCCTGGAGACGCCTCAGCAGAAATGGCCTCATATCGGCTGGAGGGGAGAACCTTCTGGATTTTCTCGAGTTGCAGCAGGTGCTCTCGATGAACGATGGGGACCTCAGAGACCCGCTCTGGTGGCCTCAGGAAAGGCCAGTCCCCAAGCGAGTTGCTCGGGGTCCTCTCGAGATTCGTCTCCCTTCGATATCGGGGTCTAAGACCTTGTGGGGAATCGGTGTCAGAACCTGAGGATTCCTCTCCAGTGCTGACATGGATCTTGAGGTACTTCTGGAGTCTCCCCAGGGGAGTCAGTCCTCGTCTCGAGTGGGGGCATGCACGTGTGCTTTCCTCCCGAGCTCTAGCAGCAGTGTCACGCTTCCCTTCGCGTGGATCCAGGGATCTGTGGCTTTCCCTCGAGGCTTTCCCACGAGGCTTTCCCTCGAGGCTTTCCCACGAGGCTTTCCCTCGAGGCTTTCCCACAGGGCTGTCCCACGTGCCACCGTGGTGTGAGTCGATCCTCGGCTTGAAAGTCGAGGCAGTGCAGGGAAAAGATTTTTCCCTGGAATGGACTGAGACATCTGGGGGACTCTGGGAATGGTGGCACGACCCTGGAGTTCCTCTCGCCTTTCCTGTGGAGAGCGCCTCCTCTTGAGATGCGACGGGAACGCCGGGAATTCTTTCCCGACCACCCAGGGAAAGGATCCCTCCTCTCCAGCTAGGAGGCGGAAACGGGGTTCCTCTGGATGTGGGCGGGACTCTCGTGCTTCCTCTCAAGTGGAGACGGGTATGTCGGGGAACTTCTTGAGTTGCAGCAAGGGTGTGAAGGACCCTTTGGAAGTTCCAGAGGTTAGGTGTGATTAGACTCGAGACGCCTCAGCGGAAATGGGCTTTATCTCGCCTGGAGGGGAGAACCTCATCGATTTTCTCGAGTTGCGGCAGGTGCTCTCGACTTAAGACGGGGACCTCCGGGATCCGCTCTGGTGGCCTCAGGAAAGGCCAGTTCCCATGCGAGTTGCTCGGGGTCTCTCGGGATACCTCTCCCGTCGATGCTGGAGTCTAAGACCTTGTGTGGAGTCGGTGCCAGTGCCTGAGGATTCCTCTCCAGTGCCGACATGGATCTTGGGGTATTTCTGGAGTCTCCCCAGGGGAGTCAGTCGTCGTCTCCAGTGGGGGCATTCACGTGCGCTTTCCTCCCGAGCTGTAGCAGGAGTGTCACGCTTCCATAGGCGTGGATCAAGGGATCTGTTGCTTTCGCTTGAGGCTTTCCCACGAAGCTTTCCCACGAGGCTTTCCCACAGGGCTGTCCCACGTGCCACCGTGGTGTGAGTCGATCCTCGACTTGAACGTCGAGTCAGTGCAGGGAAAACAGGTTTCCCTGGAATGGACTGAGATATCTGGGGGACTCTGGGAATGGTGGCACGACCCTGGAGTTCCTCTCGCCTTTCCTGTGGTGAGCACTTCCTCTTGAGATGCGACGGGAACACCGGGAATTCTTGACGGACAAAGCAGGGAAAGGATCCCTCCTCTCGAGCTAGGAGGCGGAAACGGGGCTCCTCTGGATGTGAGCGGGACTCTCGTGCTTCCTCTCCACTGGAGACGGGTATGTCGGGGAGCTTCTTGAGTTGCAGCAAGTGTGTGAAGGTCCCTTTGGAAGTTCCACAGGTTAGTTGTGATTAGCCTGGATATGGCTCAGGGGAAATGGGCCTCATCTCGACTGGAGGGAAGAACCACCTGGATTTTCTCCAGTTGAGGCAGGTGCTCACAACTTACGACCGGGACCTCAGGGACCTGCTCTGGTGGCCTCAGGAAAGACCAGTCCCCATGCGAATTGCTCGGGGGCCTCTCGGGATTCCTCTCCCGTCGATGCCGGGGCCTAAGACCTTGTGTGTAGTCGGTGCCAGAACCTGAGGATTCCTCTCCAGTGCTGACATGGATCTTGGGGTACTTCTGGAGTCTCCCCAGGGGAGTCAGTCCTTGTCTCGAGTGGGGTCATGCACGTGCGCTTTCCTCCCGAGATGTAGCAGCAGTGTCACGCTTCCCTTCGCGTGTATCAAGGGATCTGTGGCTTTCCCTCGAGGCTTTCCCAAGAGGATTTCCCACGAGGCTTTCCCACAGGGCTATCCCACGTTCCACCGTGGTGAGAGTCGATCCTCGCCGTGAAAGTCGAGGCAGTGCAGGGAAAACAGTTTCCTCTGGAATGGACTGAGATATCTGGGCGACTCTGTGAATGGTTGCTCGACCCTGGAGTTCCTCTCGCCTTTCCTGTGGAGAGCGCTTCCCCTTGAAATGCGAGCGGAATGGCGGGTATTATTTCCTGACCAAGCAGGGAAAGGATCCCTCATCTCGAGCTTCGATACCAAAACGGTGTCTCCTCTGGATGTGGGCGGGACCTTCGTGCTTCCTCTCGAGTGTAGACGGGTATGTCGGGGAACTTCTTGAGTTGCAGCAAGGACCCTTTTGAGTTTCCAGAGTTTAGGTGTGATGAGCATTCAGACTCCTCAGAGGAAATGGGCCTCATCTCGCCTGGAGGGGAGAACCTCCTGGATTTTCTAGAGTTGGGCAGGGTCTCTCGAGTTACGACGGGGACCTCAGGGACCTGCTCTGGTGGCCTCAGGAAAGGCCAGTGCCCATGGGAGTTGCAAGGGGGCCTTTCGGGATTCCTCTCCCGTCGATGTCGGGGCCTAAGACCTTGTGTGGAGTCTGGGCTGGAGCCTGAGGATTCCTCTTCAGTGCTGACATGGATCTTGGCTTTCTTCTGGAGTTTCCCCTGGGGAGTCTGTGCTCATCTCATGTGGGTTCATGCTCGTGAGCTCTCCTCAGGAAGTGTAGCAGCAGTGTCACACTTCCCGTCGCGTGGATCAAGGGATCTGTGGCTTTCCCTCGAGGCTTTCCCACAGGGCTGACCCACGTTCCATGGTGTAGTGAGTGGATCCTTGGCGTGAAAGTAGAGGCAGTGCAGGGAAAGCAAGTTCCTCCGGAATGGACTGAGACATCTGGGGGTCCCTTGGAATTGTGGCACGAAACTGGGTTTCTCTCGCTTTTCCTGTTGAGAGCGCCTCCTCTTGAGATGCGACAGGGAACGCCAGGAATTCTTTCCCGACCACGCAGGGAAAGGATCGCTCCTCTCGAGCTATGAGGCGGAAACGGGACTCCTTTGGAAGTGGGGGGAATTCTCGTGCTTCCTCTCGAGTGGAGACGGATATGTCTGTGAACTTCTTGAGTTGCAGCAAGGGTGTGAAGGACCCTTTGGAAGTTCCAGAGGTTAGGTGTGATTAGCCTCGAGCCCCCTCAGCGGAAATGGGCCTCATCTCGCCTGGAGGGGAGAACCTCCTGGATTTTCTCGAGTTGCGGCAGGTGCTCTCGACTTACGACGGGGACCTCAGGGACCCGCTCTGGTGGCCTCAGGAAAGGCCAGTCCCCATGCGAGTTGCACGGGGGCCTCTCGGGATTCCTCTCCCATTGATGCCGGGGCCTAAGATCTTGTGTGGAGTAGGTGCCGGAACCTGAGCATTCCTCTCCAGTGCTGACATGCATCTTGGGGTACTTCTGGAGTCTCCTCAGGGGAGTCAGTCCTCGTCTCCAGTGCGGGCATGCACGTGCGCTTTCCTCCCGAGCTGTACTAGCAGTGTCACGCTTCCCTTCTCGTGGATCAAGGGATCAGGGGCTTTGCCTCGAGGCTTTCCCACGAGGCTTTCCCACGAGGCTTTCCCACAGGGCTGTCCCACGTGCCACCGTGGTGTGAGTTCATCCTCGGCTTGAAAGTCGAGGCAGTGCAGGGAAAACAGTTTTCCCTGGAAAGGACTGGGACATCTGGGGGACTCTGGAATGGTGCACGACCCTGGAGTTCATCTCGCCTTTCCTGTGGAGAGCGCCTCCTCTTGAGATGCGACGGGAACGCCGGGAATTCTTTCCCGAACCACGCCAGGGAAGGGATCCCTCCTCTCGAGCTAGGAGGCGGAAACGGGGCTCCTCTGGATGTGGCGGGACTCTCGTACTTCCTCTTGAGTGGAGACGGGTATGTCGGGAACTTCTTGAGTTGCCAGCAAGGGTGTGAAGGACCCTTTGGAAGTTCCAGATGTTACATATGATTAGCCTAGAGACGCCCGCAGTGGAAATGGGCCTCATCTCGCCTGGAGGGGAGAACCTCCTGGATTTTCTCGAGTTGCCGGCAGGTGCTCTCGACTTACCACGGGGACCTCAGGGACCCGCTCTGGTGGCCTCAGGAAAGGCCAGTCCCCATGTGAGTTGCTCGAGGGCCTCTCGGGATCCTCTCCCGTCGATGCCGTGCCTAAGACCTTGTGTGGATTCGGTGCCAGGAACCTGAAAATTCCTCTCCAGGTCTGACATCTATCTTGGGGTACTTCTGGAGTCTCCCCAGGGGAGTCATTCCTCGGTCTCGAGTGGGGCATGCTCGTGCCCTTTCCTCCTGAGCTGTACTAGCAGTGTCACGCTTCCCTTCGGGTGGATCAAGGGATCTCTGGCTCTCCCTCGAGGCTTTTCTCACAGGTCTGTCCCACGTGCCACCGTGGTGTGAGTCGATCCTCGGCTTGAAAGTCGAGGCAGTGCAGGGAAAACAGGTTTCCCTGGAATGGACTGAGACATCTGGGGGCTCTGGAATGGTGGCACGACCCTGGAGTTCCTCTCACCTTTCCTGTGGAAAGCGCCTCCTCTTGAGATGCGACGGGAACGCCGGAATTCTTGACCGACAATGCAGGGAAAGGATCCCCCCTTCGAGCTAGGAGGCGGAAATAGGGCTCCTGTGGATGTGGGCGGACTCTCGTGCTTCCTCTCGAGTGTAGACGGCTATGTGGGGAACTTCTTGAGTTGCAGCAAGGATGTGAAGGACCCTTGAAGTTCTAGAGTTAGGTGTGATTAGCATCGAGACGCCTCAGCGGAAATGGGCCTCATGTCGCCTGGAGGGTAGAACCTCCTGGTTTTCTCGACTTGCGGCAGGTGCTCTCGACTTACGACGCGGGACCTCAGGGACCCGCTCTGGTGGCCTCAGGAAAGGCCTGTCCCCATGCGAGTTGCTCGGGGGCCTCTCGGGATTCCTCCCGTCGTGCCGTGGCCTAATACCTTGTGTGGAGTCGGTGCCGGAACCTAAGCATGCCTCTCCAGTGCTGACATGTATCTTGGGCGTACTTCTGGAGTCTCCCCAGGGAGTCAGTCCTCGTCTCGAGTGGGGATTGCACGTGCACTTTCATCCCGAGTTTAGCAGCAGTGTCACGCTTCCCTTCGCGTGGATCTAGGGATCAGGGCCTTTCCCTCGAGGCTTTCCCACGAGGCTTTCCCACAGGGCCGTACCACGGGCCACCGTGGTGTGAGTAGATGCTCGGCTTGAAAGTCGAGGCAGTGCAGGGAAAACAGGTTTCCCTGGAATGGACTGAGACATCTGGGGGACTCTGGGAATGGTGGCACGACCCTGGAGTTCCTCTCGCCTTTCCTGTGGAGAGCGCCTCCTCTTGAGATGCGACGGAACGCCGGGAATTTTTCCCGACCACCCAGGGAAAGGATCCCTCCTCTCCAGCTAGGAGGCGGAAACGGGGTTCCTCTGGATGTGGGCGGGACTCTCGTGCTTCCTCTCAAGTGGAGACGGGTATGTCCGGGAACTTCTTGAGTTGCAGCAAGGGTGTGAAGGACCCTTAAGAAGTTCGAGAAGTTAGGTGTGATTAGACTCGAGACGCCTCAGCGGAAATGG
>NW_017216987.1:0-12834 GCF_001704415.2 Capra hircus | reverse complement strand
CTCCACAGGAAAGGCGAGAGGAACTCCAGGGTCGTGCCACCATTCCAGAGTCCCCAGATGTCTCAGTCCATTCCAGGGAAACCTGTTTTCCCTGCACTGCCTCGACTTTCAAGCCGAGGATTGACTCACACCATGGTGGCACGTGGGACAGCCCTGTGGGAAAGCCTCCTGGGCAAGCCTTGAGGAAAGGCACAGATCCCTTGATCCACGCGAAGGAAGCGTGACACTGCTGCCTACAACTCGAGAGGAAATCGCACGTGCATGCCCCAATACGAGACGAGGACTGACTCCCCTGGGAGACTCCAGAAATTACCCTAAGATCCATGTCAGCACCGGAGAGGAAACCTCAGGTTCCGGCACCGACTCCACACAAGCGTCTTAGGCCCCGGCATCGACAGGAGAGGAATCCCGAGATGCCGTCGACCAATTCGCTGGGGATGGCCTTGCCTGAGGCCACCAGAGCGGGGTCCCTGAGGTCACCATCATAAGTCGAGAGCACCTGCCGCAACTCGAGAAATCCAGGAGGTTCTCCCTCCAGGAGAGATTAGGCCCATTTCCGCAGCAGCGTCTCGAGGCTAATCACACCTAACCTCTGGAACTTCCAAAGGGTCCTTCACACCCTTGCTGCAATTCAAGAAGTTCCTCGACATACCCGTCTCCACTCGAGAGGAAGCACGAGAGTCCCACCCACATCCAGAGGAGCCCAGTTTCCACCTCCTAGCTCGATAGGAGGGATCCTTTCCCTGCGTGGTCGGGAAAGAATTCCCTGTGTTCCCGTCGCATCTCAAAAAGAGGAGCTCTCCACAGGAAAGGCGAGAGGAACTCCAGGGTCCGCCACCATTCCAGAGTCCCCCAGATGTCTCAGTCCATTCCAGGGGAAACCTGTTTTCCCTGCCTTGCCTCGACTTTCAAGCCGAGGATCGACTCACACCATGGTGGCACGTGGGAGAGGCCTGTGGGAAGGATTCATTGGAAAGCCTCGTGGGAAAGCCTCGAGGGAAAGCCACAGATCCCTTGTTCCACGCGAAGGGAAGCGTGACAATGCTGCTAGAGCTCGGGAGGAAAGCGCACGTGCATACCCAAACTCGAGACCAGGACTGACTCCCCTGGGAGACTCCAGAAGTACCCCAAGATCCATGTCAGCACTGGAGAGGAATCCTCAGGTTCCAGCACCGACTCCACACAAGGTCTTAGGCCCCGGCATCGTCGGGAGAGGAATCCGAGAGGCCCCCGAGCAACTCGCATGGGACTGGCCTTTCCTAAGGCCAACAGAGCGGGTCCCTATTGTGCCCTTTGTAAGTTGAGAGCACCTGCCGCAACTCGAGAAAATCCAGGAGGTTCTCACCTCCAGGCGTGATGAGGCCCATTTCCGCTGAGGCGTCTCGAGGCTAATCACACATAACCTCTGAAACTTCCAAAGGGTCCTTCACACCCCTGCTGCAACTTAAGAAGTTCCCAGATAAACCCATCTCCACTCGAGAGGAAGCACGAGACTCCCACCCACATCCAGAGGAGCCCCGTTTCCGCCTCCTAGCTCGAGAGCAGGGATCCGTTCCCTGCGTGGTCGGGAAAGAATTCCCGGCGTTCCCGTCGCATCTCAAAAAGAGGCGCTCTCCACAGGAAAGGCGATAGGAACTCCAGGGTGGTGCCACCATTCCCAGAGTGCCCAGATATCTCAGTCCATTCCAGGGAAACCTGTTTTCCCTGCACTGCCTCAACTTTCAAGCCGAGGATCGACTCACACCACGGTGGCACGTGGGACAGCCCTGTGGGAAAGCCTCGTGTGAAAGCCTCATGGGAAAGCCCCGAGGGAAAGCCACTGATCCTTGATCCTCGGGAAGGGAAGCGTGACACTGCTGCTGCAATTCGGAGGAAAGCACACGTGCATGCCCCTACTTGAGACGAGGACTGACTCCCCTGGGGAGACTCCGGAGGTACCCCAAGATCCATGTCAGCACTGGAGAGTAATCCTCACGTTCCGGCTCCGACTCCACACAAGGTCTTAAGCCCCGGCATGAACGGCAGAGAAATCCCGAGAGGCCCCCTGAGCAACTCGCATGGGGACTGGCCTTTCCTGAGGCCACCAGAGCGGGTCCCTGAGGTCTCCGTCGTAAGACGAGAGGACCTGCCCGCAACTAGAAACAATCCAGGAGGTTGTCCCCTCCAGGCGAGATGAGGCCCATTTCCGCTGAGGCGTCTCGAGGCTAATCACACCTAACCTCTGGAACTTCCAAAGGGTCCTTCACACCCTTGCTGCACTCAAAGAAGTTCCCCGACATTCCCGTCTCTACTCCAGAGTAAGCACGAGAGCCCGCCCACATCCAGAGGAGCCCCGTTTCCGCCTCCTAGCTCGAGAGGAGGGATCCTTTCCCTGCGTGGTCGGGAAAGAATTCCCGGCATTCCCGTCGCATCTCAAGAGGAGGCAGCTCTCCACTGGAAGGCGAGAGGAACTCCCGGGTCTTGCCACCATTCCCAGAGTCTCGCAGATGTCTAAGTCCATTCCAGGGAAATCTGTTTTCCCTCGATTGCCCGCGACTTTCAAGCCGAGGATCGACTCACACCACGGTGGCACGTGGACAGCCCTGTGAGAAAGCCTTCTGGGAAAGCCTCGTGGGAGAGCCTCAAGGGAAAGGCACAGATCCCTTGATCCAGTCGAAGGGAAGCGTGACACTGCTGCTACAGCTCGGGAGGAAAGCGCACGTGCATGCCCCCACTCGAGACGAGGACTGACTCCCCTGGGGAGACTCCAGAAATACCCCAAGATCCATGTCAGCACTGGAGAGGAATCCTCAGGTTCCGGCACCGTCTCCACACAAGGTTTTAGGCCCCGGCATCTACGGGAGAAGAATCCCGAGAGGCCCCCGAGCAACTCGCTTGGGGACTGGCCTTTCCTGAGGCCACCAGAGCGGGTCCCTGAGGTCCCCGTCGTAAGTCGAGAGCACCTGCCGCAACTTGAGAACATCCAGGAGGTTCTCCCCCTCCAGGGCGAGATGAGGCCCATTTCCGCTGAGGCGTCTCGAGGCTAATCACACCTAACCTTTGGAACTTGCAAAGGACCCTTCACACCCTTGCTGCAACTCAACAAGTTCCCCGACATACCCGTCTCCACTCGAGAGGAAGCACCAGAGACCCGCCCACATCCAGAGGAGCCCCGTTTCCGCCTCCTAGCTCGAGAGGAGGGATCCTTTCCCTGCGTGGTCGGGGAAAGAATTCCGGGCGTTCCTGTCGCATCTCAAGAGGAGGTGCTCTCCACAGGAAAGGCGAGAGGAACTCCAGGGTCGTGCCACCATTCCCAGAGTCCCCCAGATGTCTCAGTCCATTTCAGGGAAACCTGATTTCCCTGCACTGCCTCGAATTTCTAGCCGAGGATCGACTCACACCACGATGGCACGTGGGACAGCACTGTGGGAAAGCCTCGTGGGAAAGCCACGAGGGAAAGCCACAGATCCCTTGATCCACGCGAAGGGAAGCGTTGCACTGCTGCTACAGCTCGGGAGGAAAGCGCACGTTCATGCCCCCACACAAGACGACGACTAACTCCCCTGGGGAGACTTCAGAAGTACCCCAAGATCCATGTCAGCACTGGAGAGGAAACCTCAGGTTCCGGCACCGACTCCACATAGGGTCTTAGGCCCCGGCATCGACGGGAGAGGAATCCCGAGAGGCCCCAGAGCACTCGCATGGGGACTGGCCTTTCCTGAGGCCACCAGAGCGGTTCCCTGTGGTCCCCGTAGTAAGTCAAGAGCACCTGCCGCAACTCGAGAAAATCCAGGAGGTTCTCCCCTCCAGGCGAGATGAGGCCCTTTTCCTCTGAGGCGTCTCGAGGCTAACCATACCTAACATCTGGAACTTCCAAAGGGTCCTTCACACCCTTGCTGCAACTCAAGAAGTTCCCCGACATACCTGACTCTACTCGAGAGGAAGCACGAGAATCCCGCCCACATCCAGAGGAGCCCCCGTTTCCGGCCTCATACCTCGAGGTCAGGTATCCTTTCCCTGCATGTTCGGGAAAGAATTCCCGGTGTTCCCGTCGCATCTCATGAGGAGGCGCTCTCCACAGGAAAGGCGGAGGAACTCCAGGGTCATGCCACCATTCCAAGAGTCCCCCAGATATCTCAGTCTGCCGGGTTCCAGCCCCGCTGGATCCAGGGAATTCGACGGATGGACGGCGTTGTCGTGGAAAGTCTTTTTTATTTATTTATGTAAGATTAGATTAAGAAATTATAGTGTAGTAAGAAGATTAACTGGAGGAAAAGGGCTGAATATCTTGGTTTACGTGGAAGGCCAATAAAATTCCAGACAAAGAATTTTCACCATCTACGTTGGGCCACCAGCCCCTGCTTGAATATCTAAGGGTGCCTCACCTTAAGCTCCCTTTCGTGCAGGTCTTAACAGCCAGGCAAGTAAGTAGACCTGGCGAGCCTCCGCGCCCTGGTGGAGATTCAGCCTGAAGTTAAAGTAAAAAGCAGAGAGGAAGGAAAGGGAGAGAAGAAGAAAAGAGAGAAAAAGACACGGGGGGAGCCTGAGTCTCAAGAAACCAGGCCGAGAGACTAGTTCGAGAAACTGGTCCGAGAAACTGGCCCCATCCTTTATTGTTCATAAAGCCTTTTATACTTTTGATAAAACATGGAGTTCAATGGGTAACACAAAATTATGTAGCGTTTGCACCCCAGACTCTTTCTGTACATCATTTTGTATACAAAAGGTCTCTGGTGATTTACATTATCTTCTGGCCAAGAGGCTTGTTAAACACTTTTTGGCTCTCTTCCTTAATGAATGTTAATTTTGTTTCCTCTGAAGTGTTTTTCTTTAATCTGCATTTCCTTAAAGCATTAAAGTTACATCTCTATAAAACAAAGGTGCAGTGGGTTATAACAAAGAAGGTACTTAACTCAAAGATCTAATGTTCCTAATACCAGGTCTACTACTTGTTTTTTTAATATACCAACTCTATCTAAAAATAAAGGATATGAAAATTTAGCAGCAAGCATTGACCCAAAAAATGAAACTTTTAATCAGTCCTATTATAAAGATTTTGACTCCTCGGATGCCCCTACATTCCTAGGATGCTTTAAGCTTCCTGTGCCTCCTGGGGAAAGGAGGCCTCAAACAATCACATGCCCAGCTGTACGAGTCCTGCAGGCAGGCTAGAAAGCATTCAGAGGGGTTTTTGGATTGAAACACTCTTTCAAATGCTGAAGACTAAAGCCCTGAATTGACTTTTTCCCAGAAAATGTCAGAAGAGTGGAAAAGCAGAGCAAAAAAGCCGGCAGATTTTTGTTGGGGTATGTGCGTAGGAACTTCCAGAGGGGTCCCTGAAATCTGAAACACACCATGCCTATGTCAGCTTTCTTCCTCATGACGTTATCACGGACGGGAGTCCTCATACTGGCTCCCAGCATCAGTCCAATCCAGAGGAACCTGTTTTTCCTGCACTGCCTCGACTTTCACGCTGAGGATCAACTCACACCACGGTGGCACGAGGGAAAGCCCTGTGAGAAAGCCTCGTGGGAAAGCCTCCAGGGAAAGCCACAGATCCCTTGATCCACACGACGGGAAGCGTGACCCTGCTGCTACAGCTCGGGAGGAAAGCACACATGCGTGCCCTCACTTGAGAGGAGGATTGACTCTCCAGGGGAGACTCCAGAAGAACCCCAATATCCATGTCAAGCACTGCAGAGGAAACCTCAGGTTCCGGCCCCGAACCACACAAGTTGTTCGGCCCGGGCATCAACAGGAGAGTTATCAAGAGAAGCCCCCCAGCATCTGGCATGGGGACTGGCCTTAGATGAAGCCACCAGAGCGGGTACCTGGACGTCCCCGTCGTAAGTCGGGAGCACCTGCCGCAACTCGAGAAAATCCAGGAGGTTCTCCCCTCCAGGCGAGATGAGGCCCATTTCCAATGAGGTGTCTCGAGGCTAATTACATCTAATCTCTGGAACTTCCAAAGGGTCCTTCACACCCTTGCTGCAACTCAAGAAGTTCCCCGACATTCCCATCTCCACTCGAGAGGAAACACGAGGGTCCTGCCCACATCCAGAGTAGCCCCGTTTCATCCTCCTAGCTAGAGATGAGGGATCCTTTCCCTGCTTGGTCGGGAAAGAACTTCCGGCATTCCCGTCGCATCTCAGGTGGAGGCGCTCTCCACAGGAAGGGAGAGAGGAACTCCATGGTCGTGCCACCATTTCAAGCGTCCCCAGATGTCTCAGTCCATTCCAGAGGATCTTGTTTTTACAGAGTGCCTAAACTTTCATGCCGAGGATCGCCTCACACCACCGTGGCACGGGGGACAGCCCTGTGGGAAAGCCTCGTGGGAAAGCCTCTAGGAAAAAGCCTAGAGGAAAAGCCACAGATCCATTGATCCACGCGACGGGAAGCATGACACTGCTGCTACAGCTCGGGAGGAAGGGGCATGCGCATGCCCCCACTCGAGACGAGGACTGATTCCCCTTGGGAGACTTCAGAAGTATCCCAAAAACATGTCAGCACTGGAGAGGAATACTCAGGTTCTGGCCCCCACTCCACACAAGGTCTTGGGCCCCGGCATCTACCGGTGAGGAATCCCGAGAGGCCCTCTAGCAACTCACATGGGAACTGGTCTTTCCTAAGGCCAACAGAACGGGTCCCTGAGGTCCCCGTCGTAAGTCGAGAGCACCTGCCACAACTCGAGAAAATGAAGGAGATTCTCCCCTTCAGGCGAGATGAAGCCCATTTCCACTGAGACGTCTCGAGGCTAATCACACCTAACCTCTGGAACTTCCAAAGGGTCCTTCACACCATAGCTGCAACTCAAGAAGTTCCACGAGAGACCCGTCGCCACTCCATAGGAATCACCAGGGTACCACCCACATCCAGAGGAGCCCAATTCCCCCTCCTAGCTCAATGTGAGGGATCCTTTCCGCTGATTGGCCGGGAAAGAATTCCTGTCGTACCTGTCGCATCTCAAGAGGAGGCACGCTCCACAAGAAAAGGTGAGAGGAACTCCAGGGTCGTTCCACCATTCCAAGAGTCCCCCAGATGTCTCAGTCCTTTCCAGAGGAACTTGTTTAACCCTGCACTGCCTCGACGTTCACGGGGAGGACTGACTCACACGATGGTGGCACGTGGGACAGCCCTGTGGGAAAGCCCTCATGGGAAAAGCCTCGTGGGAAAGCCTCGAGGGAAAACAAGAAACCCCTTGATCAACCCAACGGGAAAATTGACTGTGCTCCTAATGCTCGGGAGAAAAGCGCACAGTGCATGCCCCCATTGGAGATGAAGATGACTACCCTGTGGAGACTCCAGTAGTACCCCAAGATCCATGTCAGCACTGGAGAGGAAACCTCAGGTTCGGGCACCGATTCCAAACAAGGTCTTAGGCCCCGTCAATCGACCGGAGAGGAATCCCGAGAGGCCCCTTAGCAACTCCAAGTCGACTGGCATTACCTGAGCGGGACCAGAGCGGGTTACATAAGTCCCGGTCGTAACTGGAGAGCACCTGCTGAAACTCGAGAAAACCCAGGAGGTTCTCCCCTGTAGTCGAGATGAGGCCCATTTCCGCTGAGGCGTCTCGAGTCTAATCACACCTAACCTCTGGAACTTCCAAAGGGTCCTTCACACCCTTGCTGCAACTCAAGAAGATCCCCAACATACCCCTCTCCACTCGGAGAGAAGAACAAGAGTCCCGACCACATCCAGAGGAGCCCCGTTTCAGCCTCGTACCTCGCGGTCAGGTATCCTTTCCCTGTATGTTCCGGAAAGAATTCCCGGTGTTCCCGTCGCATCTCATGAGGAGGCGCTCTCCACAGGAAAGGCGACAGGAAACTCCAGTGTCCGTGCCATCATTCCAAGAGTCCCCAGATAACTCAGTGTGGCCGGTGTCCAGCCACGCTACATCCAGGGAATTCGACGGATGGACGGCGTTGACGTGCAAAGTCTTGTGTATTTATTAATGTAAGATTAGATTAAGAAATTATAGGGTAGTAAGAAGATTAACTGGAGGAAAAAAGGCTGAATAGCTAGGTTTACGCGGAAGGCCAATAAAATTCCCGACAAGGAATTTTCTGGCGGACTCTGGGAATGGTGGCACGACCCTCGAGTTCCTCTGTGACTTTCACACTAGGCTTTCCCACAGGGCTTTCCCCACGAGTCTTATCCACAGGGCTGTCCCACGTGCCACCGTGGTGTGAGTCGATCCTCGCTTGAAAGTCGAGGCAGGGCAGGGAAAACAGGTTTCCCTGGAATGGACTGAGACATCTGGGGGACTCTGGGAATGGTTGCACGACCCTGGAGTTCCTCTCGCCTTTCCTGTGGAGAGCACCTCCTCTTGAGATGCGACGGGACCCGGGAATTCTTTCACGACCACGCAGGGAAAGGATCCCTCCTCTCGAGCTAGGAGGCGGAAACGTGGCTCCTCTGGATGTGGGCGGGACTCTCGTTCTTCCTCTCGAGTGGAGACGGGTATGTCGGGGATCTTCCTGAGTTGCAGCAAGGGTGTGAAGGACCCTTTGGAAGTTCCAGAGGTTAGGTGTGATTAGTCTCGAGACGCCTCAAGCGGAAATGGGCCTCATCTCGCCTGGAGGTGAGAACCTCCTGGATTTTCTCGAGTTGCGGCAGGTGCTCTCGACTTACGACGGGGACCTCAGTACACGCTCTGGTGGCCTCAGGAAAGGCCAGTCCCCATGCGAGTTGCTCTGGGGCCTCTCGGGATTCCTCTCCCCTCGATGCCGGGGCCAAAGATCTTGTGTGGAGTCGGTGCCGGAACCTGAGGATTCCTCTCCCAGTGCTGACATGGATCTTGGGGTACTTCTGGACTCTCTCCAGGGGAGTCAGTCCTCGTCTCGAGTGGGGGCATACATTTGCGCTTTCCTCCAGAGCTGTAGCAGCAGTGTCACGCTTCCCTTCGCGTATATCAAGGGATCTGTGGCTTTCCCACGAGGCTTTCGCAAAGGGCTGTCCCAAGTGCCACCGTGGTGTGAGTTGATCCTCGGCTTTGAAAGTCGAGGCAGTGCAGGGAAAACAGGTTTCCCTGGAATGGACTGAGACATCTGGGGGACTCTGGGAATGTGGCACGACCCTGGAGTTCCTCTCGCCTTTCCTGTGGAGAGCGCCTCCTCTTGAGATGCGACGGGAACGCCGGGAATTCTTTCCCGACCACGCAGGGAAAGGATCCCTCCTCTCGAGCTAGGAGTCGGAAAACAGGGCTCCTCTGGATGTGGGCGGGACTCTCGTGCTTCCTCTCGAGTGGAGACGGGTATGTCGGGGAACTTCTTAGGTTGCAACAAGGGTGTGAAGGACGCTTTCGAAGTTCCAGAGGTAAGATGTGATTAGCCTCGAGACGCCTCAGCGGAAATGGGCCTCATCTCGCCCGGAGGGGAGAACCTCCTGGATTTTCTCGAGTTGCGGCAGGTGCTCTCGACTTAGGTCGGGGACCTCAGAGACCCGCTCTTGGTGGCCTCAGAAAAGGCCAGTCCCCATGCGAGTTGCTCGGGGGCCTCTCGGTATTCCTCTCCCGTCGATGGCGGGGCTAAGACCTTGTGTGGAGTCGGTGCCGGAACCTTAAGATTCCTCTCCCGTGCTGACATGGATCTTGGGGTACTTCTGGAGTCTCCCCAGGGGAGTCAGTACTCGTCTCCCATTGGGGGCATGCAGGTGCCATTTCCTCCCGAGCTGTAGCGGCAGTGTCACGTTTCCCTTCGCGTGGATCAAGGGATCTGTGGCTTTCCCTCGAAGCCTTCCCTCGAGGCTTTCCCACGAGGCTTTCCCACTGGTCTGTCCCACGTGCCACCGTTGTGTGAGTCGATCCTCGGCTTGAAAGTCGAGGCAGTGCAGGGAAAACAGGTTTCCCTGGAATGGACGGAGATATCTGGGGGACTCTGGGAATGGTGACACGACCCTGGAATTCCTCTCGAATTTCCAGTGGAGAGCGCCTCCTCTTGAGATGCGACGGGAACGCCGGGAATTCTGTCCGACCACGCAGGGAAAGGATCCCCCTCTCGAGCTATGAGGTGGAAACGGGGCTCCTCTGGATGTCGGCGAGGGTTCTCGTGCTTTCTCTCGAGTGGAGACGAGTATGTCGGGGAACTTCTTGAGGTGCAGCAAGGGTGTGAAGGACCCTCTGGAAGTTCCAGAGGTTAGGTGTGATTAGCCTCGAGATGCCTGAACAGAAATGGGCATCATCTCGCCTGGACGGGAGAACCTCCTGGATTCTCTCGAGTTGCGGCAGGTGCTTTCGAGTTACGACGGGGACCTCAGGGACCCGGTCTGGTGGCCTCAGGAAAGGCCTGTCCCCATGCGAGTTGCCTCGGGGGTGTCTCCGGATATTCTCCCATCGATTACGGGGCACAAGACCATGTGTGGTGTCGGTGCCGGAACCTGAGGATTCCTCTCCAGTGCTGACATGGACCTTGGGGTACTTCTGGAGTCTCCCCAGGGGAGTCAGTCCTCGTCTCGAGTGGGGGAATGCACGTGCGCTTTCCTCCCGAGCTGTAGAAGCAGTGTCACGCTTCCCTTCGCGTGGATCAAGGGATCTGTGGCTTTCCCTCGAGGCTTTCCCACGAGGCTTTCCCACAGGGCTGTCCCATGTGCCACCGTGGTGTGAGTCGAACCTCGGCTTGAAAGTCGAGGCAGTGCAGGGAGAACAGGTTTCCCTGGAATGGACTGAGACATCTGGGGGACTCTGGGAATGGTGGCACAACCAAGGAGTTCCTCTCGACTTTCCTGTGGAGAGCGCATCCTCTTGAGATGCGACGGGAAGGCCGGAAATTCTTTCCCGACCATGCAGGGAAAGGATCCATCATCTCGAGCTAGGAGGCGGAAACCGGACTCCACTGGATGTGGGTGGGACTCTCGTGCTTCCTCTCGAGTGGAGACGGGTATGTCGGGGAACTTCTTGAGTTGCAGCAAGGGTGTGAAGGAACCTTTAGAAGTTCCAGAGGTTAGGTGTGATTAGCCTCCAGACGCCTCAGCGGAAATGCGCCTCATCTCGCCTGGAGGGGAGAACCTCCTGGATTTTCTCGAGTTGCGGCAGGTGCTCTCGACTTTATGACGGGGACCTCAGTGACCCCGCTCTGGTCGCCTCAGTAAAGGCCAGTCCCCATGCAAGGTGCTCGGGGGCCTCTCGGGATTCCTCTCCCGTCGGATGCCGGGGGCCTAAGACCTTGTGTGGAGTCCGGTGCCGGAACCTGAGGATTCCTCTCCAGTGCTGACATGGATCTTGGGTTACTTCTGGAGTCTGCCGAAGGGGAGTCAGTCCTCGTCTCGACTGGGGGCATGCACGTGCGCTTTCCTCGCCGAGCTGTAGCAGCAGTGTTCACTCTTCCCTTCGCATGGATCAAAGGATCTGTGGCTTTCCCTCGAGACATTCCCGAGGAGCTTTTCCATGAGTCTTTCCCACAGGGCTGTCCCACGTGCCACCGTGGTGTGAGTCGATCCTCGGGCTTGAAAGTCGAGGCAGTGCAGGGAAAAAAGTTTTCCCTGGAATGGACTGAGACATCTGGGGGACTCTGGGAATGGTGGCACGACCCTGGAGTTCCTCTCGCCTTTCCTGTGGAGAGCGCTCCTCTTGAGATGCGACAGGAACACCGGGAATTCTTTCCCGACCACGCAGGGAAAGGATCCCTCCTCTCGAGCTAGGAGGCGCAAACGGGGCTCCTCTGGATGTGGGCGGGACTCTCGTGCTTCCTCTCGAGTGGATATGGCTATGTCAGGGAACTTCTTGAGTTGCAGCAAGGGTGTGAAGGACCCTTTGGAAGTTCCAGAGTTTAGGTGTGATTAGCCTCGAGACGCCTCAGCGGAAATGGGCCTCATCTCGCTTGGAGGGGAGAACCTCCTCGATTTTCTCGAGTTGCGGCTGGTGCTCTCGACTTACGATGGGGACCTCAGGGACCCGCCATGCTGGTATCAGGAAAGGCCAGTCCCCATGCGAGTTGCTTGGCGTCTTCTGGGGATTCCTCTCCCGTCGATGCTGGTGCCTAAACCTAGTGTGGAGTTGTTGCCAGAACCTGAGGATTCCTCTCCAGTGCTGACATGGATCTTGGGGTACTTCTGGAGTCTCCCCAGGGGAGCCAGTCCTCGTCTCGAGTTGGGCATGCACGTGCGATTTCCTCCCAAGCTGTAGCAGCAGTATCACGCTTCCCTTCGCGTGGATCAAGGGATCTGTGGCTTTCCCTTGAGGCTTTCACAGGAGGCTTTCCACGAAGTTTTCCCACAGGGCTGTCCCACGTGCCACCGTGTGTGAGTCGATCCTCGGCTTGAAAGTCGATGCAGTGCAGGGAAAACAGGTTTCCCTGGAATGGACTGAGACATCTGGGGGACTCTGGGAATGGTGGCACAACCAAGGAGTTCCTCTCGACTTTCCTGTGGAGAGCGCATCCTCTTGAGAAGCACGGAACGCGGGGAATTCTTTCCGACCACCCAGGGAAAGGATCCCTCCTCTCGAGCTAGGAGGCGGAAACTGGGGCTCCTCTGGATGTGGGCGGAACTCTCGAGCTTCCTCTCGAGTGGAGACGGGTATGTCGGGGAACTTCTTGAGTTGCAGCAAGGGTTGAAGGACCCTTTGGAAGTTCCCGAGTTAGGTGTGATTAGCCTCGAGACGGCTCAGCGGAAATGGGCCTCATCTCGCCTGGAGGAGAGAACCTCCTGGATTTTCTCGAGTTGCGGCAGGTGCTCTCGACTTACGACGGGGACCTCAGGGACCCGCTCTGGTGGCCTCAGGAAAGGCCAGTCCCATGCGAGTTGCTCGGGGCCTCACGGGATTCCAATCCCGTCGATGCCAGGGCCTAAGACCTTGCTTGGAGTCGGTGCCGGAATCTGAGGTTTCCTTTCCAGTTTACATGGATCTTTTACTTCAGTTGC
>NW_017216986.1:0-23061 GCF_001704415.2 Capra hircus | reverse complement strand
AAACCCCAGAGGCCCCCGAGCAACTCGCATGGGGACAGGCCTTTCCTGAGGCCACCAGAGTGGGTCCCTGAGGTCCCTGTCGTAAGTCGAGAGCACCTGCGCAACTCGAGAAAATCCAGGAGGTTCTCCCCTCCTGGCGAGATAAGGCCCATTTCCGCTGAGGCGTCTAGAGGCTAATCACGTCCTAACCTCTGGAACTTCCAAAGGGTCCTTCACACCCTTGCTGCAACTCAAGAAGTTCCCCGACATACCCGTCTCCACTCAAGAGGAAGCACGAGAGTCCCGCCACATCCAGATGAGCCCCTGTTTCCTGTCTCCTAGCTCGAGAGAGAGGATCCTTTCCCTGCGTGCGTCGGGAAAGAATTCCCGGTGTCCGTCGCTATCTCAAGAGGAGGCGCTGCTCCACAGGAAAGGCGAGAGGAACTCCAGGGTCGTGCCACCATTCCCTAGAGTCCCCCAGATATCTCAGTGCATTCCAGGGAAGCCTTTTTCCCTAGCACTGCCGTCGACTTTCAACCGAGGATCGAACTGACACCACGGTGGCACGTGGGACATCACTGTGGGAAAGCCTCGTGGGAAAACCTGGTGGGAAAGCGTCGTGGGAAAGCCTCGAGGGAAAGCCACAGATCCCTTGATCCTCGTGAAGGGAAGCTCGACACTGCTGCTACAGCTCGGAGGAAAGTGCACGTGCATGCCCCCACTCGAGACGAGGACTGACTCCCCTGGGGAGACTCCAGAAGTGCCCCAAGATACCATGTCAGCAATGGAGAGGAATCCTCAGGTTTTGGCACAGACTCCACACAAGGTCTTAGGTCCCGGCATCGACGGGAGAGGAATCCCGAGAGGCCCATGAGCAACACGCATGGGGACTGGCCTTTCCTGAGGCCACCAGAGCGGGTCCCTGAGGTCCCCTGTCGTAAGTCGAGAGCACCTGCCGCAACTCGAGAAAATCCAGGAGGTTCTCCTCTCCAGGCGAGATGAGGCCCATTTCCGCTGAGGGGTCTCGAGGCTAATCACACCTAACTCTGGAACTTCCAAAGGGTCCTTCACACCCTTGCTGCAACTCAAGAAGTTCCCCGACATACCCGTCTCCACTCGAGCAGGAAGCACGAGAGTCCCGCCCACATCCAGAGGAGACCCGTTTCCGCCTCCTAGCTCAGAGAGGAGGGATACTTTCCCTGCGTGGTCGGGAAAGAATTCCGGCGTTCCCGTCGCATCTCAAGAGGAGGCGCTCTCCACAGGAAAGGCGAGAGGAACTCCAGGGTCGTGCCACCATTCCAGAGTCCCCCAGATGTCTCAGTCCATTCCAGGGAAACCTGTTTTCCCTGCACTGCCTCGACTTTCAAGCCGAGGATCGACTCACACCACGGTGGCACGTGGGACAGCCCTGTGGGAAAGCCTCGTAGGGAAAGCCTCGTGGAAAGCCTCGAGGGAAAGCCACAGATCCCTTGATCCACGCGAATGGGAGCGTGACACTGCTGCTACAGCTCGGGAGGAAAGCGCACGTGCATGCCCCCACTCGAGACGAGGACTGACTCCCCTGGGGAGACTCCAGAAGTACCCCAAGATCCATGTCAGCACTGGAGAGGAAATCCTCAGGTTCCTGGCACTGACTCCACACAAGGTCTTAGGCCCCGGCATCGACGGGAGAGGAATCCCGAGAGGCCCCGAGCAACTCGCAATGGGACTGGCCTTTCCTGAGGCCACCAGAGCGGGTCCCTGAGGTCCCCGTCGTAAGTCGAGAGCACCTGCCGCTAACTCGAGAAAATCCAGGAGGTTCTCCCCTCCAGGCGAGATGAGGCCCATTTCCTACTGAGGCGTCTCCAGGCTAATCACACCTAACCTCTGGTAACTTACCAAAGGGTCCTTCACATCCCTTGCTGCAACTCAAGAAGTTCCCCGACATACCCGATCTCCACTCGAGAGGAAGCACGAGAGTCCCGCCCACATCCAGAGGAGCCCCGTTTCCGCCTGATAGCTCGAGAGGCAGGGATACCTTTCCCTGCGTGGTCGGGAAAGAGTTCCCGGCGTTCCCGTCGCATCTCAAGAGGAGGTGCTCTCCACAGGAAAGGCGAGATGAACTCCAGGGTCGTGCCACCATTCCCAGAGTCCCCCAGATGTCTCAGTCCATTACCAGGGAAAGCTATTTTCCCTGCAATGCAATCGACTTTCAAGCCTGAGGATCGACTGACACCACAGTGACACGAGGGACAGACCTGTGGGCAAGCCTCGTGGGAAAGCCTCGAGGGAAAGCCAGAGATCCCTTGATTCACGGGAAGGGAAGCGAGACACTGCTGCTACAGCTCGGGAGGAAAGCACACGTGCATGCCCCCACTCGAGACGAGGACTGACTCCCCTGGGGAGACTTCAGAATTATCCCAAGATCCATGTCAGCACTGGCAGAGGAAACCTCTGGTTCCGGCACCGACTCCACACAAGGTCTTAGACCCCGGCATCGACGGGAGAGGAATCCCGAGAGGCCCCGAGCAACTCGCATGGGGACTGGCCTTTCCTGAGGCCACCAGAGCGGGTGTCCTGAGGTCCCCGTCGTAAGTCGAGAGCACCTGCCGCATACTCGAGAAAATCCAGGAGGTTCTCCCCTCCAGGCGAGATGAGGCCCATTTCCTGCTGAGGCGTCTCGAGGCTAATCACACCTAATCTCTGGAACTTCCAAAGCGGTCCTTCACACCCTTGGCTGCAACTCAAGAAGTTCCCCGACATACCCGTCTCGCACTCGAGAGGAAGCACGAGAGTCCCGCCCACATCCAGAGGTGCCCCGTTTCTGCCTCCTAAGCTCGAGAGGAGGGATCCTTTCCCTGCGTGGTCGGGAAAGATATTCCCGGCGTTCCCGTCGCATCTCAAGAGGAGGCGCTCTCCACAGGAAAGGCGAGAGGAACTCCAGGATTCGTGCCACATTCCCAGAGTCCCCCAGATGTCTCAGTCCATTCCAGGGAAACCTGTTTTCCCTGCACTGCCTCGACTTTCAAGCCGAGGATCGACTCACACCACGGTGTCACGCTGGGACAGCCCTGTGGGAAAGCCTCGTGGGAAAGCCTCGTGGGAAAGCCTCGAGCGAAAGCGACAGATCCCTTGATCCACGAGAAGGGAAGCGTGACCACTGCCTGCTACAGCTCGGGAGGAAAGCGCACGTGCATGCCCCCACTCCGAGACGAGGACTGACTCCCCTGGGGAGACTCCAGAAGTACCCCGAAGATCCATGTCGGCACTGGAGAGGAATCCTCAGGTTCCGGTCACCTGACTCCACACAAGGTCTTAGGCCCTGGCATCGAAGGGAGAGGAATCCCGAGAGGCCCCCGAGCAACTCAGCATGGGGACATGGCCTTTCCTGAGGCCACCAGAGTGGGTCCCTGAGGTCCCTGTCGTAAGTCGAGAGCACCTGCCGCAACTCGAGAAAATCCAGGAGGTTCTCCCCTCCTGGCGAGATGAAGGCCCATTTCCGCTGAGGCGTCTCGAGGCTAATCACAGTCTAACCTCTGGAACTTCCAAAGGGCCCTTCACACCCTTGCTGCAACTCAAGAAGTTCCCCGACATACCCGTCTCCACTCGAGAGGAAGCACGAGAGTCCCGCCACATCCAGATGAGCCCCTGTTTCTGTCTCCTAGCTCGAGAGAGAGGATCCTTTCCCTGCGTCGTCGGGAAAGAATTCCCGGTGTCCGTCGCATCTCAAGAGGAGGCGCTCTCCACAGGAAAGGCGAGAGGAACTCCAGGGTCGTGCCACCATTCCTAGAGTCCCCCAGATGTCTCAGTGCCATTCCAGGGAAGCCTTTTTCCCCTGCACTGCCGTCGACTTTCAAACCGAGGATCGACTGACACCACGGTGGCACGTGGGACATCACTGTGGGAAAGCCTCGTGGGAAAACCTGGTGGGAAAGCGTCGTGGAAAGCCTCGAGGGAAAGCCACAGATCCCTTGATCCTCGCGAAGGGAAGCTCAACACTGCTGCTACAGCTCGGAGGAAAGTGCACGTGCATGCCCCCACTCGAGACGAGGACTGACTCCCCTGGGGAGACTCCAGAAGTGCCCCAAGATACATGTCAGCAATGGAGAGGAATCCTCAGGTTTTGGCACAGACTCCACACAAGGTCTTAGGTCCCGGCATCGACGGGAGAGGAATCCCGAGAGGCCCATGAGCAACTACGCATGGGGACTGGCCTTTCCTGAGGCCACCAGAGCGGGTCCCTGAGGTCCCCTGTCGTAAGTCGAGAGCACCTGCCGCAACTCGAGAAAATCCAGGAGGTTCTCCTCTCCTGGCAAGATGAGGCCCATTTCCGATGAGGGGTCTCGAGGCTAATCACACCTAAACTCTGGAACTTCCAAAGGGTCCTTCACACCCTTGCTGCAACTCAAGAAGTTCCCCAACATGCCCGTCTCCACTCGACAGGAAGCACGAGAGTCCCGCCCACATCCAGAGGAGACCCGTTTCCGCCTCCTAGCTAGAGAGGAGGGATACTTTCCCTGCGTGGTCGGGAAAGAATTCCTGGCGTTCCCGTCGCATCTCAAGAGGAGGCGCTCCCCACAGGAAAGGCGAGAGGAACTCCAGGGTCGTGCCACCATTCCAGAGTCCCCCAGATGTCTCAGTCCATTCCAGGGAAACCTGTTTTCCCTGCACTGCCTCGACTTTCAAGCCAAGGATCGACTCACACCACGGTGGCACGTGGGACAGCCATGTGGGAAAGCCTTATGGGAAAGCCTCGTGAGGAAGCCTCGAGGGAAAGCCACTGATCCCTTGATCCACGCGATGGGAGCATGACACCGCTGCTACACCTCGGGAGGAAAGCGCAGGTGCATGCCCCCACTCGGAACGAGGACTGACTCCCCTGGGGAGACTCCAGAAGTACCCCAAGATCCATGTCAGCACTGGAGAGGAAACCTCAGGTTCTGGCACTGACTCCACACAAGGACTTAGGCCCCGGCATCGACGGGAGAGGAATCCCGAGAGGCCCCGAGCAACTCCAATGGTGACTGGCCTTTCCTGAGGCCCCCAGAGCGGGTCCCTGAGATCCCCGTCGTAAGTCGAGAGCACCTGCCCTAACTCGAGAAAATCCAGGAGGTTCTCCCCTCCAGGCGAGATGAGGCCCATTTCTACTGAGGCGTCTCCAGGCTAATCACACCTAACCTCTGTAACTTACAAAGGGTCCTTCACATCCTTGCTGCAACTCAAGAAGTTCCCCGACATACCCGACTCCTCTCGAGAGGAAGCACGAGAGTCCCGCCCACATCAAGAGGAGCCCCGTTTCCGCCTGATAGCTCGAGAGCAGGGATACCTTCCCTGCGTGGTCGGGAAAGAGTTCCCGGCGTTCCCGTCGCATCTCAAGAGGAGGTGCTCTCCACAGGAAAGGCGAGATGAACTCCAGGGTCGTGCCACCATTCCCAGAGTCCCCCAGATGTCTCAGTCCATTACAGGGAAAGCTATTTTCCCTGCAATGAATCGACTTTCAAGCCTAGGATCGACTGACACCACAGTGACACGAGGGACAGACCTGTGGGCAAGCCTCGTGGGAAAGCCTCGAGGGAAAGCCAGAGATCCCTTGATTCACGGGAAGGGAAGCGAGACACTGCTGCTACAGCTCGGGAGGAAAGCACACGTGCATGCCCCCACTCGAGACGAGGACTGACTCCCCTGGGGAGACTTCAGAATTATCCCAAGATCCATGTCAGCACTGCAGAGGAAACCTCTGGTTCCGGCACCGACTCCACACAAGGTCTTAGACCCCGGCATCGACGGGAGAGGAATCCCGAGAGGCCCCGAGCAACTCGCATGGGGACTGGCCTTTCCTGAGGCCCCCAGAGCGGGTGTTTGAGGTCCCCGTCGTAAGTCGAGAGCAACTGCCCTATCTCGAGAAAATCCAGGAGGTTCTCCCCTCCAGGCGAGATGAGGCCCATTTCTGCTGAGGCGTCTCGAGGCTAATCACACCTAATCTCTGGAACTTCCAAACGGTGCTTCACACCCTGGCTGCAACTCAAGAAGTTCCCCGACATACCGTCCGCACTCGAGAGGAAGCACGAGAGTCCCGCCCACATCCAGAGGTGCCCCGTTTCTGCCTACTAACTCGAGAGGAGGGATCCTTTCCCTGCGTGGTCGGGAAAGTTTTCCCGGCGTTCCCGTCGCATCTCAAGAGGAGGCGCTCTCCACAGGAAAGGCGAGAGGAACTCCAGATTCGTGCCACATTCCCAGAGTCCCCCAGATGTCTCAGTCCATTCCAGGGAAACCTGTTTTCCCTGCACTGCCTCAACTTTCAAGCCGAGGATCGACTCACACCACGGTGTCACGCGGGACAGCCCTGTGGGAAAGCCTCGTGGGAAAGCCTCGAGCGAAAGCGACAGATCCCTTGATCCACGAGAAGGGAAGCGTGACCCTCCTGCTACAGCTCGGGAGGAAAGCGAACGTGCATGCCCCCACTCCAGACGAGGACTGACGCCCCTGGGGAGACTCCAGAAGTCCCCGAAGATCCATGTCGGCACTGGAGAGGAAACCTCAGGTTCCGGTACCGACTCCACACAAGGTCTTAGGCCCTGGCATCAAAGGGAGAGGAAACCCCAGAGGCCCCCGAGCAACTCGCATGGGGACAGGCCTTTCCTGAGGCCACCAGAGTGGGTCCCTGAGGTCCCTGTCGTAAGTCGAGAGCACCTGCCGCAACTCGAGAAAATCCAGGAGGTTCTCCCCTCCTGGCGAGATAAGGCCCATTTCCGCTGAGGCGTCTAGAGGCTAATCACGTCTAACCTCTGGAACTTCCAAAGGGCCCTTCACACCCTTGCTGCAACTCAAGAAGTTCCCCGACATACCCGTCTCCACTCAAGAAGAAGCACGAGAGTCCCGGCCACATCCAGATGAGCCCTGTTTCTGTCTCCTAGCTCGAGAAGAGATATCCTTTCCCTGCGTCGTCGGGAAAGAATTCCCGGTGTCCGTCGTATCTCAAGAGGAGGCGCTGTCCACAGGAAAGGCGAGAGGAACTCCAGGGTCGTGCCACCATTCCTAGAGTCCCCCAGATATCTCAGTGCATTCCAGGGAAGCCTTTTTCCCCAGCACTGCGTCGTCTTTCAAACCGAGGATCAACTGACACCACGGTGGCACGTGGGACATCACTGTGGGAAAGCCTCGTGGGAAAACCTGGTGGGAAAGCGTCGTGGAAAGCCTCGAGGGAAAGCCACAGATCCCTTGATCCTCGTGAAGGGAAGCTCAACACTGCTGCTACAGCTCGGAGGAAAGTGCACGTGCATGCCCCCACTCGAGACGAGGACTGACTCCCCTGGGGAGACTCCAAAAGTGCCCCAAGATACATGTCAGCAATGGAGAGGAATCCTCAGGTTTTGGCACAGACTCCACACAAGGTCTTAGGTCCCGGCATCGACGGGAGAGGAATCCCGAGAGGCCCATGAGCAACACGCATGGGGACTGGCCTTTCCTGAGGCCACCAGAGCGGGTCCCTGAGGTCCCTGTCGTAAGTCGAGAGCACCTGCCGCAACTCGAGAAAATCCAGGAGGTTCTCCTCTCCTGGCGAGATAAGGCCCATTTCCGCTGAGGCGTCTCGAGGCTAATCACATCTAACCTCTGGAACTTCCAAAGGGCCCTTCACACCCTTGCTGCAACTCAAGAATTTCCCAGACATACCCGTCTCCACTCGAGAGGAAGCACGAGAGTCCCGACCACATCCAGAGGAGCCCCGTTTCGGCCTCCTAGCTCGAGAGGAGGGATCCTTTCCGTGTGTTGTCGGGAAAGAATTCCCGAAGTTCCCGTCGCATCTCAAGAGGAGGTGCTCTCCACAGGAAAGGCGAGAGGAACTCCAGGGTCGTGCCACCATTCCCAGAGTCCCCCAGATGTCTCAGTCCATTCTCGGGAAACCTTTTTCCCTGCACTGCCTCGACTTTCAAGCCGAGGATCGACTCACAGCACGGTGGAACGTGGGACAGCCCTGTGGGAAAGCCTCGTTGGAAAGCCTCGTGGGAAAGCCTCGGAGTGATAACCACAGATCCCTTGATCCATGCGAAGGGAAGCGTGACACTGCTGCTACAGCTCGGGAGGAAAGCGCACGTACATGCCCCCACTCGAGCCGAGGTCTGACGCCCCTGGCGAGACTCCAGACGTCCCCGAAGATCCATGTCGGCACTGGAGAGGAATCCTCAGGTTCCGGCACTGACTCCACACAAGGTCTTAGGCCCCGGTATCGACGGGAGAGGAATCCCGAGAGGCCCCCGAGCAACTCGCATGGGAACTGGCCTTTCCTGAGGCCACCAGAGCGGGTCCCTGAGGTCCCCGTCGTAAGACGAGATAACCTGCCGCAACTCGAGAAAATCCAGGAGGTTCTCCCCTCCAGGCGAGATGAGGCCCATTTCCGCTGAGGCGTACCGAGGCTAATCACATCTAAAATCTGGAATTTCTAAAGGGTCCTTCACACCCTTGCTGCAACTCAAGAAGTTCCCCGACATACCCGTCTCCACTCGAAAGGAAGCACGAGAGTCCCGCTCACATCCAGAAGAGCCCCGCTTCCGCCTCCTAGCTCGAGAGGAGGGACCCTTTCCCTGCGTGGTTGGGAAAGAATTCCTGGCGTTCCCGTCGCATCTCAAGAGGAGGCGCTCTCCACAGGAAAGGCGAGAGGAACTGCAGGGTGGTTCCACCATATCCTGAGTCCCCAAGATAGTCTCAGTCCATTCCAGGGAAACCTGTTTTCCCTGCACTGCCTCGACTTTCAAGCCACGGATCGACTCACACCACGGTGGCACGTGGGACAGCCCTGTGGGAAGCCTCGTGGGAAAGCCTCGAGGGAAAGCCTCGTGGGAAAGCCTCGAGGGAAAGCCACAGTTGCTTTAATCAGCACGAAGGGAAGTGTGACACTGCTGCTACAGCTCGGGAGGAAAGCGCACGTGCATGCCCCCACTCGAGACGAGGACTGACTCCCCTGGGGAGACTCCAGAAGTACCCCAAGATCCACGTCAGCACTGGAGAGGAATCCTCACGTTCCGGCACCGACTCCAAACAAGGTCTTAGGCCCCGGCATCGACGGGAGAGGAATCCCGAGGGGCCCCGAGTAACTAGCATGGGGACTGGCCTTTCCTGAGGCCATCAGAGCGGGTCCCTGGGGTCCCCGTCATAAGTCGAGAGCACCTGCCGCAACTCGAGAAAATCCAGGAGGTTCTCCCCTCCAGGCGAGATGGGGCCCATTTCCTCTGAGGCGTCCCGAGGCTAATCACACCTAATCTCTGGAACTTTCAAAACGTCCTTCACATCCTTGCTGCAACTCAAGAAGTTCCCCGACATACCCGTCTCCACTCGAGAGGAAGCACGAGAGTCCCGCCCACATCCAGAGGAGCCCCGTTACCGCCACATAGCTCGAGAGGAGGGATCCTTTCCCTGCGTGGTCGGGAAAGAATTCTCGGCATTCCCGTCTCATCTCAAGAGGGGGCGCTTTACACAGGAAAGGCGTGAGGAACTCCAGGGTCGTTCCACCATTCCCAGAGTACCCCAGATGTCTCAGGCCATTCCAGGGAAACCTGTTTTTCCTGCACTGCCTCGACTTTCAAGCCGAGGATCGTCTCACACGATGGTGGCACCTGGGACAGCCCTGTGGGAAAGACTCGTTGGAAAGTCTCATGGGAAAGCCTCGAAGGAAAGCCACAGATCCCTTGATCCACGTGAAGGGGAGCGAGACACTGCTGATACAGCTTGGGAGGAAAGCGCACGTGCATGCCCCCACTCGAGACGAAGACTGACTCCCCTGGGGAGACTCCAGAAGTACCCCAAGATCCATGTCAGCACTGGAGAGGAATCCTCAGGTTCCGGCACCGACTCCAAACAAGGTCTTAGGCCCGGGCATCGACGGGAGAGGAATCCCGAGATGCCGCCGTGCAACTCGCATGGGGACTGGCCTTTCCTGAGGCCACCATAGAGGGTACCTGGGGTCCCCGTCGTAAGTCGAGAGCACCTGCCGCAACTCGAGAAAATCCAGGAGGTTCTCCCTTCCAGGCGTGATGAGGCCTATTTCCGCTGAGGCGTCTCGAGGCTAATCACTACTAACCTATGGAATTTCCAAAGTGTCCTTCACACCATTGCTGCAACTCAAGAAGTTCCCCGACATACCCGTCTCCACTCGAGAGGAAGCACGAGAGTCCCACTACATTCCAGTGGAGCCTCGTTTCCGCCTCATGGCTCGAGAGGAGCGATCCTTTCACTGCGTGGTCGGGAAAGAATTCCCGGCATTCCCCTCGCATCTCAAGAGGAGGCGCTCTCCACAGGAAAGGCGAGAGGAACTCCAGGGTCGTGCCACCTTTCCCAGATCCCCCAGATGTCTCAGTCCATTCCACGGAAGCCTGTTTTCCCAGCACTGCCTCAACATTCAAGACGAGGATTGACTGACACCACGGTGGCACGTGGGACATCACTGTGGGAAAGCGTCGTGAGAAAGCCTGGTGGGAAAGCGTCGTGGGAAAGCCTCGTGGAAACCTCGAGGGAAAGCCACTGATCCTAGGATACACGGGAAGGGAAGCGTGAAACTGCTGCTACAGCTCGGGAGGAAAGCGCACGTGCATGCCCCCACTCGAGACGAGGACTGACTCCCCTGGGGAGAATCCAGAAGTACCCCAAGATCCATGTCAGAACTGGAGAGGAATTCTCAGTTTCCGACACCGACTCCACACAAGGTCTTAGGCCCCGGCATCGATGGGAGAGGAATCCTGAGAGGCTCCCGAGCAAATCGCATGGGGACTGGTTTTTCCTGAGGCCACCAGAGCGGGTCCCTGAGGTCCCCGTAGTAATTCGAGAGCACCTGCCGCAACTTGAGTAAATCCAGGAGGTTCTCCCTTCTTGGCGAGATGAGGCCCTTTTCAACTGAGTTGTCTCAAGGCTAATCACACCTAACCTCTCGAACTTCCAAAGGGTCCATCACACCCTTTCTGCAATTCAAGAAAATACCCAACATACCAGTTTCCACTCGAGAGGTAGAACGAGAGTCCCGCCCACATCCAGAGGAGTCCCGTTTCCGACTCCTAGCTCGAGAGGAGGGATCCTTTCCCTGCGTGGTCGGGAAAGAATTCCCGGCGTTCCCGTCAAATCTCAAGACGGGGTGCTCTCCACAGGAAAGGCGAGAGGAACTCCAGGGTCGTGCCACCATTCCCAGAGTCCCACAGATATCTTAGTCCATTCCAGGGAAAACTGTTTTCCCTGCACTGCCTCGACTTTCAAGAAGAGGATCGACTCACACCATGGTGGAAGGTGGGACAGTCCTGTGGGAAAGCCTCGTGGGAAAGCCTCGAGGGAAAGCCACAGATCCCTTGATCCACGAGAAGGGAAGCGTGACACTGCTGCAACAGCTAGGGAGGAAAGGGCACGTGCATTCCCCCACTCGAGACGAGGACTGACGCCCCTGGGGAGACTCCAGAAGTCGCCGAAAATCCATGTCGGCACTGCAGAGGAATCCTCAGGTTCCGGCACCGACTCCACACAAGGTCTTAGGCCCCGGCATCGAAGGGAGGGGAATCCCGAGAGGCCCCCTAGCAACTCGCATGGGGACTGAAGTTTCCTGAGGCCACCAGAAGCGGGACCCTGAGGTCCCTGTCGTAAGTCGAGAGCACCTGCCGCAACTCGAGAAAATCCAGGAGGTTCTACCCACCAGGCGAGATGAGGCCCATTTCCCCTGAGGCGTCTCCAGGCTAATCACACCTAACCTCTGGAACTTCCAAAGGGTCCTTCACACCCTTGCTGCAACTCAAGAAGTTCCCCGACATACCAGTCTCCAACCGAGAGGAGGCAGGAGAGTCCCGCCCACATCCAGAGGAGCCCCGTGTCCGCCTCCTAGCTCGAGAGGAGGGATCCATTCCCTGCGTGGTCGGGAAAGAATTCCCGGCGTTCCCGTCGCATCTCAAGAGGAGGCGCTCTCCACAGGAAAGGCGAGAGGAAATCCAGGGTCGTGCCACCATTCCCAGAGTCCCCCAGATGTCTCAGTCCATTCCAGGGAAAACTGTTTTCCCTGCACTGCCTCGACTTTCAAGCCGAGGATCGGCTCACACCACGGTGGCACGTGGGACAGCCCTGTGGGAAAGCCTCGTGGGAAAGCCTCGTGTGAAAGCCACAGATCCCTTGATCCACGCGAAGGGAAGCGTGACACTGCTGCTACAGCTCGGGAGGAAAGCGCACGTGCATGCCCCCACTCGAGACGAGCACTGATTCCCCTGGGGAGACTCCAGAAGTACCCCAAGATCCATGTCAGCACTGGAGAGGAATCCTCAGGTTCCTGCACCGACTCCACACAAGGTCTTAGGCCCTGGAATAGACCGGAGAGGAATCCGGAGAGGCCCCCGTGCATGTCGCATGGGGACTGGCCTTTCCTGAGGCCACCACAGCGGGTCCCTGAGGTCCCCTTCGTAAGTCGAGAGCACCTGCCGGAACTCGAGAAAATACAGGAGGTTCTCCCCTCCAGACGAGATGAGGCACATTTCCACTGAGTCGTCTCAAGGCTAATAACAGCTAACCTCTGGAAATTCCAAAGGGTCCTTCACACCCTTGCTGGAACTCAAGAAGTTCCCCGACATACCCGTCTCCACTCGAAAGGAAGCACGAGAGTCCCGCCCACATCCAGAGGAGCCCCGTTTCCGCCTCCTAGCTAGAGAGGAGGGATCCTTTCCCTGCGCGGTCGGAAAAGAATTCCTGGCGTTCCCGTAGCATCTCAAGAGGAGGCGCTCTCCACAGGAAAGGCAAGAGGAACTGCAGGGTCGTGCCACCGTTCCCAGAGTCCCCCAGATATCTAGTCCATTCCAGGGAAACCTGTTTTTCCTGCACTGTCTTGTCTTTCAAGCCGAGGATCGACTCACACCACGATGGCCCATGGGACAGCCCTGTGGGAAAGTCTCGTGAGAAACCCTCGTGGGAAAACTCGAGGGAAAGCCACAGATCCCTTGATCCAAGCAAAGGGAAGCGTGACAAGCTGCTACAGCTCGGGAGGAAAGCGCACGTGCATGCCCCCACTAGAGACGAGGACTTTCTCCCCTGGGGAGACTCCAGAAATCCCCCAATCTCCATGTCAGCACTGGAGTGGAATCCTCAGGTTCCGGCAACGACTCCACACAAGGTCTTAGGCCCCGGCATCGACAGGGAGAGGAATCCCGAGAGGCCCCCGAGCAACTCCCATGGGGACTGGCCTTTTCTGAGGCCACCAGAGCGGGTCCCTGAGGTCCCTGTCGTAAGTCGAGAGCACCTGCGGCAACTCGAGAAAATCCATGTGGTTCTCCCCTCCAGGCGAGATGAGGCCCATTTCTGCTGAGGAGTCTCGAGGCTAATCACACCTATCCTCTGGAACTTCCAAAGGGTCCTTCACACCCTTACTGCAACTCAAGAATTTCCTCGACATACCCGTCTCCACTCGAGAGGAAGCACGAGAGTCCCGCCCACATCCAGAGGAGCCCCGTTTCCGCCTCCTAGCTCGAGAGGAGGGATCCTTTCTCTGCGTGGTCGGGAAAGAATTCCCGGCATTCACGTCGCATCTCAAGAGGAGACACTCTCCACAGGACAGGCGAGAGGAACTCCAGGGTCGTGAAGCATTCTCAGAGTCCCCCAGATGTCTCAGTCCATTCCAGGGAATCCTGTTTTCCCTGCACTGCCTCGACTTTCAAGCCGAGGATCGGCTCACACCACGGTGGCACGTAGGACAGCCCTGTGGGAAATACTCGTGGGAAAGCCTCGTGGGAAAGCCTAGAGGGAAATCCACAGATACCTTGATCCAGGTGAATGGAAGCGCGACACTGCTGCTACAGCTCGGGAGGAAAGCTCACGTGAATACCCCCACTCGAAACGAGGACTGACTCCCCTGGGGAGACTCCAGAAGTACCCCAAGATCCATGTCAGCACTGGAGAGGAATCCTCAGGTTCCGGCACCGACTCCACACAAGATCTTAGGCCCCGGCATCGAAGGGAGAAGAATCCCGAGAGGCCGCCGAGCAACTCGCATGGGGACTGGCCTTTCCTGAGGCCACCAGAGCGGGTCCCTGAGGTCCCCGTCGTAAGTCGAGAGCACCTGCCGCAACTCGAGAAAATCCAGGAGGTTCTCCCCTCCCGGCGAGATGAGTCCCATTTCCGCTGAGATGTCTCGAGGCTAATCATACCTAACATCTGGAAATTCCAAAGGGTCCTTCACACCCTTGCTGCAACTCAAGAAGTTCCCCGACATACCCGTGTCCACTCGAGAGGAAGCACGAGAGTCCCACCCACATCCACAGTAGCCCCATTTCTGCCTCCTAGCTCGAGAGGAGGGATCCTTTCCCTGCGTGCTCGGGAAAGAATTCCCGGCGTTTCCGTCGCATCAAAGAGGAAGCGCTCTCCACAGGCAAGGCGAGAGGAACTCCAGGGTCCTGCCACCATTCCCAGAGTCCCCCAGATGTCTCCGTCCATTCCAGGGAAACCTGTTTTCCCTGCACTGCCTCGACTTTCAAGCCGAGGATCGACTCACACCACGGTGGCACGTGGGACAGCCCTGTGGAAAAGCCTCGAGGGAAAGCCTCGTGGGAAAGCCTCGAGGTAAAGCCCCTGATCCCTTGATCCATGCGAAGGGCAGCGTGACACTGCTGCTACAGCTCGGGAGGAAAGCGCACGTGCATGCCCCCACTCGAGACGAGGACTGATTCCACTGGGGAGACTCCAGAAGTACCCCAAGATCCATGTCAGCACTGGAGAGGATTGCTCAGGTTCCGGCACCGACTCCACACAAGATCTTAGGCCCCGGCATCGACGGAAGAGGAATCCCGAGAGGCCCCGAGCAACTCGCATGGGGACTGGCCTTTACTGAGGCCACCAGAGCGGGTCCCTGAGGTCCCAGTCGTAAGTCGAGAGCACCTGCCGCAGCTCGAGAAAATCAAGGATGGTCCTCGCCTCCAGGTCAGATGAGTCCCATTTCCTCTGAGGCGTCTCGAGGCTATTCACACCTAACCTCTGGCACTTCCAAAGGGTCCTTCACACCGTTGCTGCAACTCAAGAAGTTCCCCGACATACCCGTCTCCACTCGACAGGAAGCACGAGAGTTCCACCCACATCCAGAGGAGCCCCGTTTCCCCCTCCGAGCTCAAGAGGAGGGATCCTTTCCCTGCGAGGTCGGGAAAGATTTTCCGGCATTCCCGTCGCATCTCAAGAGGAGGCGCTCTCCAGAGGAATGACGAGAGGAACTCCAGGGTCGTGCCACATTCCCAGAGTCCCCCAGATGGCTCCGTCCATTCCAGGGAAACCTGTTTTCCCAGCACTGCCTCGACTTTCAAGCCGAGGATCGACTCACACCACGGTGGCACGTGGGACAGCCCTGTGGAAAAGCCTCGAGGGAAAGCCTCGTGGGAAAGCCTCGAGGTAAAGCCCCTGATCCCTTGATCCATGCGAAGGGCAGCGTGACACTGCTGCTACAGCTCGGGAGGAAAGCGCACGTGCATGCCCCCACTCGAGACGAGGACTGACTCACCTGGGGAGACTCCAGAAGTACCCCAAGTTCCATGTCTGCACTGGAGAGGAATCCTCAGTTTCCGGCAACGACTCCACACAAGGTCTTAGGCCCCGGCATCGACGGGAGAGGAATCCCCAGAGGCACCCGAGCAACTCGCATGGGGACTGGCCTTTCCTGAGGCCACCAGAGCGGGTCCCTGAGGTCCCCGTCGTAAGCCGAGAGCACCTGCCGCAACTCGAGAAAATCCAGGAGGTTCTCCCTCCAGGCGAGATGAGGCCCATTTCCGCTGAGGCGTCTCGAGGCTATTCACACCTAAACTCTGGAATTTCCAAAGGGTCCTTCACACCCTTGCTGCAACTCAAGAAGTTCCCCGACATACCCGTCTCCACTCGAGAGGAAGCACGAGAGTTCCACCCACATCCAGAGGAGCCCCGTTTCCCCCTCCGAGCTCAAGAGGAGGGATTCTTTCCCTGCGTGGTTGGGAAAGAATTCCCGGCGTTCCCGTCGCATCTCAAGAGGAGGCGCTCTCCACAGGAAAGGCGAGAGGAACTCTAGGGTCGTGCCACATTCCCAGAGTCTCCCGGATGTCTCCGTCCATTCCAGGGAAACCTGTTTTCCCTGCACTGCCTCGACTTTCAAGCCGAGGATCGACTCACACCACGGTGGCACGTGGGACAGCCCTGTGGTAAAGCCTCGAGGAAAGCCACAGATCCCTTGATCCACGCGAAGGGAAACGCGACACTGCTGCTACAGTTCGGAAGGAAAGCGCACGTGCATGCCCCCACTCGAGACGTGGCCTAACTCCCTTGGGGGACTCCAGAAATACCCCCAAGATCCATGTCAGCACTGGAGAGGAATCCTCAGGTTCCCTCACTGACTCCACACAAGGTCTTAGGCCCCAGCATCGACGGGAGAGGAATCCCGAGAGGCCCCCGAACAACTCGCATGGGGACTGGCCTTTCCTGAGGCCACCAGAGCGGATCCCTGAGGTCCCCGTCGTAAGACGAGAGCTCCTGCCGCAACTCGAAAAAATCCAGGAGGTTCTCCCCTGCAGGCGAGATGAGGCCCATTTCCGCTGAGGCGTCTCGAGGCTAATCAACCTGGACTCTGGAACTTCCAAAGGGTCCTTCACACCCTTGCTGCAACTCAAGAAGTTGCCCGACGTACCCGTCTTCACTCGAGAGGGAGCACGAGAGTCCCGCCCACATCCAGAGGAGCCCCGTTTCCGTCTCCAAGCTCGAGAGGAGGGATCCTTTCCCTGCGTGGTCGGGAAAGAATTCCCGGCGTTCCCGTCGCATCTCAAGAGGAGGCGCTCTCCACAGGAAAGGCGAGAGGAACTCCAGGGTCGTGCCACCATTCCCAGGGTCCCCCAAATGTCTCAGTCCATTCAAGGGAAACTTGTTTTCCCTGCAGTGCCTCGACTTTCAAGCCGAGGATCGACTCACAACACGGTGTCTCGTGGGACAGCCCTGTGGGAAAGCCTCGTGGGAAAGCCTCTTGGGAAAGCCTCGTGGGAAAGCCTCGAGGGAAAGCCACAGATCCCTTGATCCATACGAAGGGAAGCGCGACACTGCTGCTACAGCTCAGGAGGAAAGCGCACGTGCATGCCCCCAGTCGAGACGAGGACTGACTCCCCTGGGGAGACTCCAGAAGTACCCCAAGATCCATGTCTGCACTGCAGAGGAATCCTCAGGTTCCGGCACTGACTCCACACAAGGTCTTAGGCCCCAGCATCGACGGGAGAGGAATCCCGAGAGGCCCCATGCAACTAGCATGGGAACTGGCCTTTCCTGAGGCCACCAGAGAGGGTCCCTGTCGTCCCCATCGTAAGACGAGAGCACCCGCCGCAACTCGAGAAAATCCAGGAGGTTCTCCCCTCCAGGCGAGATGAGGCCCATTTCCGCTGAGGCGTCTCGAGGCTATTCACACCTAACCTCTGGAACTTCCAAAGGGTCCTTCACACCCTTGCTGCAACTCAAGAAGTTCCCCGACATAACCGTCTCCACTCGAGAGGAAGCTCGAGAATCCCGCCCACATCCAGAGGAGCCCCGTTACCGCCTCCTAGCTCGAGAGGAGGGATCCTTTCACTGCGTGCTCGGGAAAGAATTGCCGGCTTTTCCGTCGCATCTCAAGAGGAGGCGCTCTCCACAGGAAAGGCGAGAGGAACTCCAGGGTCGTGCCACCATTCCCAGAGTCCCCCAGATGTCTCAGTCCATTCCAGGGAATACTTTTGTCCCTGCACTGCCTCGACTTTCAAACCGAGGATCGACTGACACCACGGTGTCACGTGGGACATCACTGTGGGAAAGCCTTGTGGGAAAACCTGGTGGGAAAGCGGCGTGGGAAAGCGTCGTGGAAAGCCTCGAGGGAAAGCCACAGATCCCTTGATCCTCGCGAAGGGAAGCTCAACACTGCTGCTACAGCTCGGAGGAAAGCGCACGTGCATGCCCCCACTCGAGACGAGGACTGACTCTCCTGGGGAGACTCCAGAAGTGCCCCAAGATACATGTCAGCAATGGAGAGGAATCCTCAGGTTTTGGCACAGACTCCACACAAGATCTTAAGTCCCGGCATCGACGGGAGAGGAATCCCGAGAGGCCCATGAGCAACTCGCATGGGGACTGGCCTTCGTGAGGCCACAATAGCGGGTCCCTGATGTCCCCGTCGTAAGTCGAGAGCACCTGCTGCAACTCGAGAAAATCCAGGAGGTTCTCCTCTCCTGGCAAGATGAGGCCCATTTCCGATGAGGGGTCTCGAGGCTAATCACACCTAAACTCTGGAACTTCCAAAGGGTCCTTCACACCCTTGCTGCAACTCAAGAAGTTCCCCAACATGCCCGTCTCCACTCGACAGGAAGCACGAGAGTCCCGCCCACATCCAGAGGAGACCCGTTTCCGCCTCCTAGCTAGAGAGGAGGGATACTTTCCCTGCGTGGTCGGGAAAGAATTCCTGGCGTTCCCGTCGCATCTCAAGAGGAGGCGCTCCCCACAGGAAAGGCGAGAGGAACTCCAGGGTCGTGCCACCATTCCAGAGTCCCCCAGATGTCTCAGTCCATTCCAGGGAAACCTGTTTTCCCTGCACTGCCTCGACTTTCAAGCCAAGGATCGACTCACACCACGGTGGCACGTGGGACAGCCATGTGGGAAAGCCTTATGGGAAAGCCTCGTGAGGAAGCCTCGAGGGAAAGCCACTGATCCCTTGATCCACGCGATGGGAGCATGACACCGCTGCTACACCTCGGGAGGAAAGCGCAGGTGCATGCCCCCACTCGGAACGAGGACTGACTCCCCTGGGGAGACTCCAGAAGTACCCCAAGATCCATGTCAGCACTGGAGAGGAAACCTCAGGTTCTGGCACTGACTCCACACAAGGACTTAGGCCCCGGCATCGACGGGAGAGGAATCCCGAGAGGCCCCGAGCAACTCCAATGGTGACTGGCCTTTCCTGAGGCCCCCAGAGCGGGTCCCTGAGATCCCCGTCGTAAGTCGAGAGCACCTGCCCTAACTCGAGAAAATCCAGGAGGTTCTCCCCTCCAGGCGAGATGAGGCCCATTTCTACTGAGGCGTCTCCAGGCTAATCACACCTAACCTCTGTAACTTACAAAGGGTCCTTCACATCCTTGCTGCAACTCAAGAAGTTCCCCGACATACCCGACTCCTCTCGAGAGGAAGCACGAGAGTCCCGCCCACATCAAGAGGAGCCCCGTTTCCGCCTGATAGCTCGAGAGCAGGGATACCTTCCCTGCGTGGTCGGAAAGAGTTCCCGGCGTTCCCGTCGCATCTCAAGAGGAGGTGCTCTCCACAGGAAAGGCGAGATGAACTCCAGGGTCGTGCCACCATTCCCAGAGTCCCCCAGATGTCTCAGTCCATTACAGGGAAAGCTATTTTCCCTGCAATGAATCGACTTTCAAGCCTAGGATCGACTGACACCACAGTGACACGAGGGACAGACCTGTGGGCAAGCCTCGTGGGAAAGCCTCGAGGGAAAGCCAGAGATCCCTTGATTCACGGGAAGGGAAGCGAGACACTGCTGCTACAGCTCGGGAGGAAAGCACACGTGCATGCCCCCACTCGAGACGAGGACTGACTCCCCTGGGGAGACTTCAGAATTATCCCAAGATCCATGTCAGCACTGCAGAGGAAACCTCTGGTTCCGGCACCGACTCCACACAAGGTCTTAGACCCCGGCATCGACGGGAGAGGAATCCCGAGAGGCCCCGAGCAACTCGCATGGGGACTGGCCTTTCCTGAGGCCCCCAGAGCGGGTGTTTGAGGTCCCCGTCGTAAGTCGAGAGCAACTGCCCTATCTCGAGAAAATCCAGGAGGTTCTCCCCTCCAGGCGAGATGAGGCCCATTTCTGCTGAGGCGTCTCGAGGCTAATCACACCTAATCTCTGGAACTTCCAAACGGTGCTTCACACCCTGGCTGCAACTCAAGAAGTTCCCCGACATACCGTCCGCACTCGAGAGGAAGCACGAGAGTCCCGCCCACATCCAGAGGTGCCCCGTTTCTGCCTACTAACTCGAGAGGAGGGATCCTTTCCCTGCGTGGTCGGGAAAGTTTTCCCGGCGTTCCCGTCGCATCTCAAGAGGAGGCGCTCTCCACAGGAAAGGCGAGAGGAACTCCAGATTCGTGCCACATTCCCAGAGTCCCCCAGATGTCTCAGTCCATTCCAGGGAAACCTGTTTTCCCTGCACTGCCTCGACTTTCAAGCCGAGGATCGACTCACACCACGGTGTCACGCGGGACAGCCCCTGTGGGAAAGCCTCGTGGGAAAGCCTCGAGCGAAAGCGACAGATCCCTTGATCCACGAGAAGGGAAGCGTGACCCTCCTGCTACAGCTCGGGAGGAAAGCGAACGTGCATGCCCCCACTCCAGACGAGGACTGACGCCCCCTGGGGAGACTCCAGAAGTCCCCGAAGATCCATGTCGGCACTGGAGAGGAAACCTCAGGTTCCGGTACCGACTCCACACAAGGTCTTAGGCCCTGGCATCAAAGGGAGAGGAAACCCCAGAGGCCCCCGAGCAACTCGCATGGGGACAGGCCTTTCCTGAGGCCACCAGAGTGGGTCCCTGAGGTCCCCTGTCGTAAGTCGAGAGCACCTGCCGCAACTCGAGAAAATCCAGGAGGTTCTCCCCTCCTGGCGAGATAAGGCCCATTTCCGCTGAGGCGTCTAGAGGCTAATCACGTCTAACCTCTGGAACTTCCAAAGGGCCCTTCACCACCCTTGCTGCAACTCAAGAAGTTCCCCGACATACCCGTCTCCACTCAGAGAAGAAGCACGAGAGTCCCGGCCACATCCAGATGGAGCCCTGTTTCCTGTCTCCTAGCTCGAGAGAGATATCCTTTCCCTGCGTCGTCGGGAAAGAATTCCCGGCTGTCCCGTCGCATCTCAAGAGGAGGCGCTCTCCACAGGAAAGGCGAGAGGAACTCCAGGTCGTGCCACCATTCCAGAGTCCCCCAGATATCTCAGTCCATTCCAGGGAAAGCCTGTTTTCCCCAGCACTGCCTCGATCTTTCAAGCCGAGGATCAACTCACACCACGGTGGCACGTGGGACAGCCCTGTGGGAAAGCCTCGTGGGAAAGGTGGGAAGCCTCGTGGGAAAGCCTCGAGGGAAAGCCACAGATCCCTTGATCCTCGTGAAGGGAAGCGCTGACACTGCTGCTACAGCTCGGGAGGAAAGTCGCACGTGCATGCCCCCACTCGAGCGAGGACTGACTCCCCTGGGGAACTCCAGAAGTACCCAAGATCCATGTCAGCACTGGAGAGGAATCTCAGGTTCCGGCACTGACTCCACACAAGGTCTTAGGCCCCAGCATCGACGGAGAGAAATCCCTGAGAGGCCCCGAGCAAACTCGCATGGGACTGGCCTTTCCTGAGCCAACCAGAGCGAGTCCCTGAGGTCCCGTCGTAAGTCGAGAGCACCTGCCGCAACTCGAGAAAATCCAGGAGGTTTCTCCCCTCCAGGCAGATGAGGCCCATTTCCGCTGAGGCGTCTCTGGCTAATCACACCTAACCTCTGGAACTTCCAAAGGGTCCTTCACACCCTTGCTGCAACTCAAGAAGTTCCCGAAATACCCGTCTCCACTCGAGAGGAAGCACGAGAGTTCCCACCCACATCCAGAGGAGCCTCCGTTTCCGCTCCAGCTCGAGAGGAGGGATCCTTTCCCTGCGTGGTCGGGGAAAAGAATTCCCGGCATTCCCGATCGCATCTCAAGAGGAGGCGCTCTCCACAGGAAAGGCGAGAGGAACTCCATGGGTCGTGCCACCATTCCAGAGTCCCCAGATTGTCTCAGTCCATTCCAGGGAAACCTGTTTTCCTGCACTGGCTCCACTTTCAAGCTGAGGATCGACACACACCACGGTGGCCCTGGGACAGCCCTGTGGGAAAGCCTTGTGGGAAAGCCTCCTGGAAAGCTTCTAGGGAAAGCCACAGATCCCTTGATCCAGGCGAAGGGAAGCGTGGCACTGCTGCTACAGCTTATGGAGGAAAGCGCACGGTGTATGCCCCACTCGAGACGAGGACTGACTCCCCTGGGGAGAGTCCAGAAGTACCCCAATATCCAGGTCAGAACTTAGAGGAATCCTCAGTTTCCGCACCCACTCCACACAAGATCTTAGGCCCCCGGCATCGACCGGGAGGGAATCCCGAGAGGCCCCCGAGCAACCTCGCATGGGGACTGGCCTTTCCTGAGGCCACCAGAGCGGGTCCCTGAGGTCCCCGTCGTAAGTCGAGAGCACCTGCCAAAACTCGAGAAAATCCGGGAGGTTCTCCCCCTCCAGGCGAGATGAGGCCCATTTCCGCTGAGACGTCTCGAGGCTAATCACACCTAAACTCTGGAACTTCCAAAGGGTCCTTCCCACCCTTGCTGCAACTCAAGAAGGTCCCCGACATACCCGTCTCCACTTGAGAGGAAGCACGAGAGTTCTGCCCCACATCCAGAGGAGCCCCGTTTCCGCCTCCTAGCTCGAGAGGAGGGATCCTTTCCCTGCGTGGTCGGGAAAGAATTCCGGCGTTCCCGTTGCATCTCAAGAGGAGTCGCTCTCACAGGAAAGGCGAGAGGAACTCCAGGGTCGTGCCACCATTCCAGAGTACCCCAGATGTCTCAGTCCATTGCAGGGGAACCTGTTTTACCTGCACTGCCTCGACTTTCAAGCGAGGATCGATTCACACCCACGGTGGCACGTGGAACAGCCCTGTGGGAAAGCCTCGTGGAAAGCATCGTGGGAAAGCCTCCTGGGAAGGCCTCGAGGGAAAAGGAACAGATCCCTTGATCCACCGCGAAGGGAAGCGCGACACTGCTGCTACAGCTCGGAAGAAAACGCACGTGCATGCCCCACTCGAGAGGAGGACTGACTCCCCTGGGGAGACTCAGAAGTACCCCAAGATCCATGTCAGCACTGGAGAGGAATTCTCAGGTTCCGGCACCGACGCCACACAAAGTCTTAAGCCAGCGTGACACTGCTGCTACAGCTCGAGAGGAAAGCGCACGTGCATGCCCCCACTGGAGACGAGGACTGACTCCCCTGGGGAGACACAGGAGTACCCCAAGATCCATGTCAGCACTGGAGAGTAATCCTCAGGTTCCGGCACCGACTCCACACAATGTCTTAGGCCCCCAGCATTGACGGAGA
>NW_017216985.1:0-12834 GCF_001704415.2 Capra hircus | reverse complement strand
GTGGAAAGCCTCGAGGGAATGCCACAGATCCCTTGTTCCACGTGAAGGAAAGGGTGACACTGCGGCTACAGCTCGGGAGGAAATCGCACCTGCATGCCCCCACTCGAGACGAGGACTGACTCCGCTGGGGAGACTCCAGAAGTACCCCAAGATCCATGTCAGAACTGGAGAGGAAACCTCAGGTCTGGCACCGACTCCACACAAGGTCTTAGGCCCCGATATCGACTGGGAGAGGAATCCCGAGAGACCCCGAGAGGCCCCCGAGCAACTCCGCAAGGAAGGACTGGCCTTTCCTGAGCCACCAGAGCGGGTCCCTGAGGTCCCCGTCGTAAGTCAAGAGCACCTGCCTTAACTCGAGAAAATCCAGGAGGTTCTCCCCTCCAGGCGAGATGAGGCCCATTTCCGCTGAGGCGTCTCGAGGCTAATCACACCCTAAACTCTGGAACTTCCAAAGGGTCCTTCACACCCTTGCTGGAACTCAAGAAGTTCCGCAACATTCCCGACTCCACTCGAGAGGAAGCACGAGAGTCCCGCCCACATCCAGAGGAGCCCCGTTTCCGCCTCCTAGCTCGAGAGAGGGATCCTTTCCCTGCGTGGTCGGGAAAGAATTCCCGGCGTTCCCGTCGCATCTCAAGTAGGCGCTCATCCACAGGAAAGGCGAGAGGAACTCCAGGGTCGTGTCACCATTCCCAGAGTCGCCCAGATGTCTCAGTCCATTCCAGGGAAACCTGTATTCCCTGCACTGCCTCAACTTTGCAAGCCGAGGATCGACTCACACCACGGTGGCACGTGGGACAGCCCAGTGGGAAAGCCTCGTGGGAAAACCTCGTGGGAAAGCCTCGAGGGAAAGCCACAGATCCCTTGATCCTCTCGAAGGGAAGCGTGACACTGCTGCTACAGCTGGGGAGGAAAGCGCATGTGCATGCCCCCACTCGAGACGAGGACTGACTCCCCTGGGGAGACTCCAGACGTACCCCAAGATCCATGTCAGCACTGGAGAGGATTCCTCAGGTTCCGGCACTGACTCCACACAAGGTCTTAGGCCCCAGCTTCGACGGGAGAGGAAACCCGAGAGGCCCCCGAGAGGCCACCGAGAAACTCGCATGGGGACTGGCCTTTCCTGAGGCCACCAGAGCGGGTCCCTGAGGACCCTGTCGTAAGTCGAGAGCGCCTGCCGCAACTCGAGAAAATCCAGGAGGTTCTCCCTTCCAGGCGAGATGAGGCCCATTTCTGCTGAGACGTCTCGAGGCTAATCACACCTAACCTCTGGAAGTTCCAAAGGGTCCTTCACAACCTTTCTGCAACTCAAGAAGTTCCCCGACATTCCCGTTTCCACTCGAGAGGAAGCACGAGAGTTCCGCCCACATCCAGAGGAGCCCCGTTTCCGCCTCATAGCTCGATAGGAGGGATCCTTTCCCTGCGTGGTCGTGAAAGAATTCCCGGCGTTCCCGTTACATCTCAAGAGGGGGCGCACTCCACAGGAAAGGCGAGAGGAACTCCAGTGTGGTCCACCTTTCCCAGATCCCCCAGATGTCTCAGTCCATTCCACGGAAGCCTGTTTTCCCGGCACTGCCTCAACTTTCAAGCCGAGGATCGACTGACACCACGGTGGCACGTGGGACATCACTGTGGGAAAGCGTCGTGGGAAGCCTGGTGGGAAAGCGTCGTGGGAAAGCCTCGTGGAAAGCCTCGAGGGAAAGCCACTGATTCTAGGATACACTCGAAGGGAAGCGTGACACTGCTGCTACAGCTCGGGAGGAAAGCGCACGTGCATGCCCCCACTCGAGACAAGGACTGACTCCCCTGAGGAGACTCCAGAAATACCCCAAGGTCCATGTCAGCACTGGAGAGGAATCCTCAGGTTCCGGCACCGACTCCACACAAGGTCTTAAGCATCGGCATCGGCAGGAGAGGAATCCCGAGAGGCCCCCTAGCAACACGCATGGGGACTGGCGTTTCCTGAGGCCACCAGAGCGGGTCCCTGAGGTCCCCGTCGTAAGTCGAGAGCACCTGCCGCAACTCGAGAAAATCCAGGAGGTTCTACCCACCAGGCGAGATGAGGCCCATTTCCGCTGAGGTGTCTCGAGGCTAATCACACCTAACCTCTGGAAATTCCAAAGGGTCCTTCACAACCTTGCTGCAACTCAAGAAGATCCCTGACATACCAGTCTCCACCCGAGAGGAAGCACGAGAGTCCCACCCACATCCAGAGGAGCCCCGTTTCCGCCTCCTAGCTCGAGAGGAGGGATCCTTTCCCTGCGTGGTCAGGAAAGAATTCCCGGCGTTCCCGTCGCATCTCAAGAGGAGGCGCTCTCCACAGGAAAGGCGAGAGGAACTCCAGGGTCGTGCCACCATTCCCAGAGTCCCCCAGATGTATCAGTCCATTCCAGGGAAACCTGTTTTCCCTGCACTGCCTCGACTTTCAAGCCGAGGATCAACTCACACAACGGTGGCACGTGGGACATCCCTGTGGGAAAGCCTCGTGGGAAAGCCTCGTGGGAAAGCCTCGAGGGAAAGACACAGATCCCTTGATTCTCGCGAAGGGAAGCGTGACACTGCTGCTACAGCTCGGGAGGAAATCGCACGTGCATGCCCCCTCTCGAGATGAGTACTGACTCCCCTCGGGAGGCTCTAGAAGTTCCCCAAGATCCATGCCGGCATTGGAGAGGAATCCTCACGTTCTGGAACTGAGTCCACACAAGGTCTTAGGCCCCAGCATCGACGGGAGAGGAATCCCGAGAGGCCCCCGAGCAACTCGCATGGGGACTGGCCTTTCCTGAGCCCACCAGAGTGACTCCCCAGGGGAGTGGGTCCCTAGCAGTGTCATGCTTCCCTTCGCGTGGATCAAGGGATCTGTGGCTTTCCCTCGAGGCTTTCCCGCGACGCTTTCCCACGAGGCTTTCCCAGTGGGCTGTCCCACGTGCCACCGTGGTGTGAGTCGATCCTAGGCTTGAAAGTCAAGGCAGTGCAAGGAAAACAGGTTTCCCTGGAATGGACTGAGACATCTGTGGGACTCTGGGAATGGTGGCACGACACTGGAGTTCCTCTCTTGTTTCCTGTGGAGAGTGCCCCGAGCAACTTGCATGGGGACTGGCCTTTCATGAGGCCAACAGAGCGGGTCTCTGAGGTCCAAGTCGTAAGTCGAGAGCTCCTGCTGCAACTCGAGAAAATCCAGGAGGTTCTCCCCTCCAGGCGAGATGTGGCCCATATCCGATGACGCGTCTCGAGGCTATTCAACAAGCGTCTGGAACTAACAAACGGGGCTTCAAACCCTAGCTGCAACTCAAGAAGTTCCCCGAAATACACCTCTCCACTCGAGAGGAAGCAGGAGAGTCCCGCCCACATCCAGAGTAGCCCCGTTACTGCCTCCTAGCTCGAGAGGAGGGATCCTTTCACTGAGTGGTCGGTCAAGTATTCCCGGAGTTCCCGACTCATCTCAAGAGGAGGCGCTATCCACAGGAAAGGCGAGAGGAACTCCAGATTCGTGCACCCATTCCCAGAGTCCCCCAGATGTCTCAGTCCATTCCAGGGAAACCTGTTTCCCTACACTGCCTCGACTTTCAGGACGAGGATCCACTCACACCACGGTGGCACTTGGCACAGCCCTTAGGGAAATCCTCGAGGGAAAGCCACAGATCCCTTGATCCATGCGAAGAGAAGCGTGACACTGCTGCTACAGCTTGGGAGGAAAGCGCACGTGCATGCCTCCACTCGAGATGAGGACTGACTCCCTGGGGAGACTACAGAAGTACCCCAAGATCTATCTCAGCACTGGAGAGGAATCCTCAGGTTCCGGCACCGGACTCCACACAAGGTCTTAGACCCCGGCATCGACGGGAGAGAAATCCCGAGAGGCCCCCGAGCAACTCGCATGGGGACTGGCCTTACCTGAGGCCACCAGAGCGGGTCCCTGAGGTCCCCGTCTTAAGTCGAGAGCACCTGCACCAACTCGAGAAAATGCAGGAGGTTCTCCCCTCCAGGGGAGATGAGGCCCATTTCCTCTGAGGCGTCCCCAGGCTAATTACACCTAACCTCTGGAACTTCCAAAGGGTCCTTCACACCATTGCTGCAACTCAAGAAGTTCCCCGACGTACCCGTCTCCACTCGAGAGGAAGCACGAGAGTCCCGCCCACATCCAGAGGAGCCCCGTTTCCGCCTCATAGCTCGAGAGGAGGGATCTTTCCCTGCGTGGTCGGGAAAGAATTCCCGGCGTTCCCGTCGCATCTCAATTGGAGGCGCTCTCCACAGGAAAGGAGAGAGGAACTCCAGGGTCGTGCCACCATTCCCAGAGTCTTCCAGACGTCTCAGTCCATTCCAGGGAAACCTGTTTTCCCTGCACTGCCTCGACTTTCAAGCCAAGGATCGACTCACACCTCGGTGGCACGTGGGACAGCCCTGTGGGAAAGCCTGGTGGGAAAGCCTCGTGGGAAAGTCTCGTGGGAAAGCCTCATGGGAAAGCCTCGTGGGAAAGCCTCGAGGGAAAGCCACAGATCCCTTGATCCACCTGAAGGGAAGCGTGAAACTGCTGCTGCAGCTCGGGAGGAAAGCGCACGTGCATGCCCCCACTCGAGACGAGGACTGACTCCCCTGGGGAGACTCCAGAAGTACCCCAAGATCCATGTCAGCACTGGAGAGGAATCCTCAGGTTCCGGCACCGACTCCACACAAGATCTTAGGCCCCGGCATCGACGGGAGAGGAATCCTGAGAGGCCCCCGAGCAACTCGCATGGGGACTGGCCTTTCCTGAGGCCACTAGAGCGGGTCCCTGAGGTCCCCGTCGTAAGTCGAGAGCACCTGCCGCAACTCGAGAAAATACAGGAGGTTCTCCCCTCCAGGCGAGATGAGGCCCATTTCCGCTGAGGCGTCTCGAGGCTAATCACACCTAACCTCTGGAACTTCCAAAGGGTCCTTCACACCCTTGCTGCAACTCAAGAAGTTCCCCGACATACCCGTCTCCACTCGAGAGGAAGCACGAGAGTTCTGCCCACATCCAGATGAGCCCCGTGTCCGCCTCCTAGCTCGAGAGGAGGGATCCTTTCCCTGCGTGGTCGGGAAAGAATTCCAGGCGTTCCCGTCGCATCTCAAGAGGAGGCCCTCTCCGCCGGAAAGGCGAGAGGATCTCCAGGGTCGTCCACCATTACCTGAGTCCCACAGATGTCTCAGTCCATTCCAGGGAAACCTGTTTTCCCTGCACTGCCTCGACTTTCAAGCCGAGGATCGACTCACACCATGGTGGCTCCTGGGACAGCCTTGTGGGAAAGCCACGTGGGAAAGCCTCGTGGGAAAGCCTCGAGGGAAAGCCACAGATCTCTTGATCCACGCAAAGGGAATCGTGACACTGCTGCTACAGCTCGGGAGGACAGCGCACGTGCATGCCCCCACTCAAGATGAGGACTGACTCCCCTGGGGAGACTCCAGAATTACCCAAAGATCCATGTCAGCACTGGAGAGGAATCCTCAGGTTCCGGCACCAACTCCACACAAGACCTTAGGTCCCGGCATTAACGGGAGGGGAATCACAAGAGGCCCCCGAGCAACTCGCATGGGGACCGGCCTTTCCTGAGGCCACCAGAGCGGGTTCCTGAAGTCCCCGTCGTAAGTCTAGAGCGCCTGCCACAACTCGAGAAAATTCAGGAGGTACTCCCCTCCAGGTGAGATGAGGCCCATTTCCCAGAGGCGTCTCGAGGCTAATCACACCTAACCTATGGAACTTCCAAAGGGTCCTTCACACCCTTGCTGCAACTCAAGAAGTTCCCTGACCTACCCGTCTTCACTCGAGAGGAAGCACGAGAGTCCCGCCCACATCCAGAGGAGCCCCGTTTCCGCCTCCTAGCTCGAGAGGAGGGATCCTTTCCCTGCGTTGTCGGAAAAGAATTCCCGGTGTTCCCGTCGCATCTCAAGAGGAGGCCCTCTCCGCCGGAAAGGTGAGAGGATCTCCAGGGTCGTGCCACCATTCCCTGAGTCCCCCAGATGTCTCAGTCCATTCCAGGGAAATCTGTTTTCCCTGCACTGCCTCGACTTTCAAGCCGAGGATCGACTCACACCACGGTGGCACGTGGGACAGCCCTGTGGGAAAGCCTCGTGGGAAAGCCTGGTGGGAAAGCCTCGAGGGAAAGCCACAGATCCCTTGATCCCCGCGAAGGGAAGCATGACACTGCTGCTACATCTCGGGAGGAAAGCGCACGTGCATGCCCCCACTCGAGACGAGGACTGACTCCCCTGGGGAGACTCCAGAAGTACCCCAAGATCCATGTCAGCACTGGAGGGGAATCCTCAGCTTCCGGCCCCGACTCCACACAAGGTCTTAGGCCCCGGCATCGACGGGAGAGGAATCACGAGAGGCCCCCTAGCAACACGCATGATAACTGGCCTTTCCTGCGGCCGCCAGAGCGGGTCCCTGAATCCCCGTCGTAACTCGAGAGCACCTGCTGAAACTCGGGAATATCCAGGAGCCTCTCCATTCCAGGCGACATGAGGCCCATTTCCGCTGAGGCATCTCGAGACTAACCACACCTAACCTCTGGAACTTCCAATGGGTCCTTCACACCCTTGCTGCAACTCAAGAAGTTCCCCGACATACCCGTTCCTCTTCACTTTCTGCCATAATGGTGGTGTCATCTGCATATCTAAGTTGATTGATACTTCTACCGGCAATCTTGATTCCAGCTTATGTATCTTCCATCCCAGCATTTTTCATGATGTACTCTGCATAGAAGTTAAATAAACAGGGTGACAATATACAGCCTTGACATACTCCTTTTCCTTTTTGGAACCAGTCTGTTGTTCCATGTCCTGCTCTAACTGTTGCTTCCTGACCTTCATCCAGATTTCTCAAGAGGCAGGTTAGGTGGTCTGGTATTCCCATCTCTTTCAGAATTGTGGCTAAAACAACAGTATAAGGACCTTTCCGATGTCAGGCCAAGGAATTGTGTTTCCAGTCATTGAGCCACACCTGATCACTGAGCACAAATTCATGAATCTGTTCCTCAAGGGGGAATGATATTCTTTTTTATACAAACTTAGTTACCTGATTTATTACCTTACCTAATTGTTCCATCTGCTGTGAAATCCCACCCCCTTACTTGTGGCAAATCTGCTAACACCTGCCTCACTGTGGGAGGGGGTCTCCCATAGAAAATTTCATAAGGACAACAACTGTGGGAACGTGTGGTTACCCGTAATATGAGTAAGTCTGCCGGAAGCAAGCCCATCCACGTACAGTCAGTCTCTATGATCCATTTTGAAAGTGTCTCTTCAAGAGTTTGGTTGTTTCTTTCCACCATTCCAGAACACTGGGGCCTATATGCTGTATGTAATTTCCACTGATATTTAGAGCTTCACATACCTGTTAATTAACGCGGCTACAAAGACAGGGCCATTGTCGGATTCTATACTGGTTGGAAACCCAAGTCTGGGAATTATTTCTCAAATCAGCGAGCTACTTCATTTTCTTTTTCAGATCAGGTAGGGAAGGCCTCTGCCCAACCGGAAAAGGTACCTACTATTCTAGTAAGTCATGATAACAGGTGACTGCCTTTGCTTCCCCGAAGGACACTCGCTTTCCCTGCATCCTGAGAACTCCACGTCTCAGCCAGTTGGAAAAGCGCTTCTTGGAGGTCATTATTCAGGGGCAACTTCCCCTGGAGCCCGGGGCCATAGGGAGCGGCTCCACACTCCCAGGGAAAGGCAGAGCCACAGCCACACATCTGTCCCATCCCCTTTGCTCTGTAGGAGAGCTCTAGTGAGCCTAGGTCTGTCAGGAAAATTCTTGGCTCCTATGGGGACACATTCTATGTGTGAAACTGCATCCAGGACCTAGGGGCCACAGGGTGCCTGTTTCTCTCGGGGGCGGAGGGGTGGGGGGCCTGAAGCAGTGCGGCCCAGCAACAGCTTCCACATCCATCCAATTGCTCTTTTCTTACCTCTGATAGAACTAGCTTTGTTCCAGCCTTTGGCAATTTGGAGGCAAGCGGGCCCCACTTCCTCCCCAAGGAGGCATGGGACCTACTTTGAGTGGAAAGGCCCCTCACGGAGCTGAACCCAGGAAGGCACCCAGTCATGTCTGACACATTCCTGCATCCTGCTTCTTCATGAGCAATACCGCTATAAGCTAGGCATGTCTTTCCAAGGCTCAGAAAGGACAGGGGAGATGCATGGTGCTGCCTCTGGAATTTCGGTCCTCTGAGCAGACCTGGAGGTCTCCCCTTGAAGGAGCTAACCAGTTTCTTCCAAATACAGGCTTGCAAACACACACTGGGTGGCTGCCTCTTCTTCCCTGAAGGACGATCACTTTCCCCGCATCCTGTGAACTCTGCATCCCAGCCTGCTGAAAAAGCGCTTCTTGGAGGTCATTTTTCAAGGACAATTTTCCCTGGAGACCAGGGCCGTAGGGAGGGCCCCATGCTCGCTGGGAAAGGCAGAGTCACATCCACAGTCTGTTCTACCCCTTTTGCCCTGTAGGAGAGCTCTAGTGAGCCTAGGTCTGTCAGGAAAATTCTTGGCTCCTATGGGGACACACCCTGTGTGTTAACCTGCATATCGGACCTAGGGGCCACAGGGCGCCTGTTCCTCTCGGGGGGGACCCTGAAGTGGTGCGGCCCAGCAACAGCCTGAACATCCATCCGATTGCTCTTTTCTTCCTTCTGATAGAGCTAGCTTTGCTTCTCGCTTTGGCATTTCGGAAGCCAGGGGGAGCCCCACCGCTGTTGTCCTGGGGTCTATTGGAGGTACCGGGTCTATTGGACCCCAGCATGGCACCCGACCCCCTCAGACACACTCCCGCAGCCTCCTTCCCCATGGGCAGGACTGTTCTGACCTAGGAATGTGTTCCCAAGGCTCAGAAAATGCAGGGAGACACACGGCCCTGACTCTGGAACTGAGGCCGTTGGAGCAGGCCTGGAGGTCTGACGTCTGAGACGCCAAACACTTGCTGCAAGATACAGGTGTGAAAACACACTCTCTGGGGCTGCCTTTCCTTCCTCCAAGGAAGAGAGCTTTTCCAGTCTCCTCCGTGCTGAGTCATACAAGGCTGGAAAGGTCTGGCTTCCAGGGCATTTCTCAGCGGCAATGGCCCCTGAGGCCCTGCACCCAGGGAGGGATCCTACCCTCCCAGGGGAAGTCAAAGCAACCTCCAAACAGCTGTTCTCTCATGTTACCTCTGCAGGAGGGAGCTAGTGAGCCCAGGTCTGTCTGGAACGTTCTTGGATCCTGCGGGGAAATCATCCTGGGAGCCCACCTGGATACCAGTCGTAGGGGCTAAAATTCGCATTTTCCTTCCTTGGAGCCCTAACGCAGTACAGCCTAGCAACTGCTTGAAAATCCATCCTGTTGCTGTTTTCTTCCCTCTGACAGAGCGAGCTTTGCTCCCCATTTGGGGATTTCAGAAGCAAGGTGGTGGCCTGCAACTCCTTGCCTGGGGTCCATTGGAGGTGCAAGGTGCCCTCGACCAGGTGACCCCAGCATGACACCTGGCCCCCTCAGACACACTCCCGCAGCCTGCTTCCCCATGGGCAGGACTGCTCTCACCTAGGAATGTGTTTGCAAGGCCAGGAAACTGCAGGGAGACACAAGGCCCTGATTCTGGCATTGAGTCTGTTGGAACAGGCCTGCAGGTCTTCTGTCTAACAAGCCAAACACTTGCTGCAAGATACAGGCCTGAAAACACACTCTTGGGCTGCCTTTCCTTCCTCCAAGGAAGAGAGTTTTCTCAGCCTCCTGTGGGCTGAGAGTCACACAGGGCTGAAAAGCACTTGCTGGGAGATTATTTTTCATTGGCCATGGCCCCTGAGGCCCTGTGCTCAGGGAGGGCTCCCTCCCTCCCAGGGAAAGTCAAAGGAAGCTCCAAACGGCTGTTCAATCATGTTTTTGAGAGAGTCATTGCCAAGGCAGGTTTATAAGAAGTTCAAGGGTCCCCAAGGAGAGAGGGGTCTAGAATTCTCAAGGAGGAAGGAAGGACAAACTGTTTTTCCCTCTACATTCCTTAGGATTATATAACAATCATGCATCCTTCTTGAGGACGGTCTCTGGAAAAAACCTTCTGGCTAATCCTGTTATCTTAAAATGTCAATTATGGGAGTAGGTCTAGTGAGTCTTTACAACCTCCAGACATTCTTTTGTTCGTTGTCATAACTTATTGGAGAGTATATAACTCCATTACTAACACTAGCAAGGGGGTACGCTTTCTGCCCCTTGTGATGTCTCTGTCAGAAGCTTTCTCTATCTCCTTTCTCCTTTAATAAAACTCTATTGCACAAAAGCTCTGAGTAATCAAGCCTCGTCTTGGGCCCTGGATTGAATTCTTCTCCTCCATAAGCCAAGAATCCCAGCATCTTTTCGTGGTTCAGCAACAATATTTCATTTCCTCTGCAGGAGAGAGCTAGTGAGCTTAGGTCTGTCTGGAACATTCTTGAATCCTGTGGGGAAAATATCCTGTGCACACATCTGGATACTGGGCCTAGAGGCCAAAATTCGCATTTCTTTCCCGGGGAGCCCTAACGTGGTGTGACTTAGCAACTGCTTGAAAATCCATCCCATTGCTGTTTTCCTCCTTCTGACAGAGCTAGCTTTGTTCCCTGCTTTGGGATGTCTCAACCGAAGGGCCGGTCCATAGCTACTCGCCTGGGGCCCATTGGATGTGCAAGGTGCCCTCGACTAGGTGACCCTAGCATGGCACTCAGCCCGCTCAGACACACTCCCGAGGCTTCTTTCTCATGGGAAGCACTGCTCCAACCTAGGAATGTGTCTGCAATGCTTGGAAAGTGCAGTGAGACACACAGCCCTGACTCTGCAATTGAGGCCCTCAGAGCAAGCCTGCAGCTCTGATGTCTGAGAAGCAAAACACTTGCTGCAAAGAGAGGCCTGAAAACACACTCTCTGTGGATGACTTTCCTTCCTCTAAGGAAGATAGTTTTCCCAGTCTCCTGCTTCCTGAATGTCACACAGCTGGAATGCGCTTGCTTGGAGGTCGTGATTCAGTGGCAATGACCCCTGAGGCCCTTTGCCCAGGGAGGGCTCCCACACTCACAGGCAAATCAAAGCAACTTCCAAGTGAGTCAGCTCTTCACATCAAGTGGCCAAAGTATTGGAGTTTCAGGTTCAGTATTAGTCCTTCCAATGTATATTCAGACCTGATTTCCTTTAGGATGGAGTGGTTGCGTCTCCTTGTAGTCTAAGCGACCTACAAGCATCTTCTCCAACACCACAGTTCAAAAGCATCCAATTTTCAGCTGTCACTTTCTTTATAGTACATCTTTCATATCCATCCATGACATATGGAAAAACCATAGCCTTGACTGGATGGATCTTTGTTGGCAAAGCAACGTCTCGGCTTTTTAATATGCTGTCTAGTTTGGTCATCACTTTTCTTCCAAGTCATAAATACGTTTTAAGTTCATGGAGGCAGACATCACCTGCAGTGATTTCCAAGCCCCCCAAAATAGTCTGCTGCTGTTTCCAATGTTTTCCCATCTATTTGCCATGAAGTGATGAGACTGGATGCAATGATTTTAGTTTTCTGAATGCTGAGCTTTAAGCTAACTTTTTCACTCTCCTCTTTCACTTTCATCAGGAGACTCTTTAGTTCTTCTTCACTTTCTGCCATAAGGGTGGTGTCATCTGCATATCTGAGATTCTTGATATTTCTCCCAGCAATCTGGATTCCAGCGTGTGCTTCCTCCAGCCCAGTGTTTCTCATGATGTACTCTGCATATAAGTTAAATAAGCAGGGTGACAATACACTGCCTTGACATATTCCTTTTCCTATTTAGAACCAGTCTGTTGTTCCATGTCCAGTTCGAACTGTTTCTTCCTGACCTGCATACAGGTTTCTCAAGAGACAGGTCAGGTGGTCTGGTATTCCCATCTCTTTCAGAATTTTTCCCAGTTTATTGTGATCCACACAGTCAAAGGCTTTGGCATAGTCAATAAAGCAGAAATAGATGTCTTTTTTTCTGGAACTCTCTTGCTTTTTCAATGATCCAGTGGATGTTGGCAGTTTGATCTCTGGTTTCTCTGCATGTTTTAAATCCCTCTTGAACATTTGGAAGTTCACAGTTCATGTGAACTTGGAGAATTTTGAGCATTACTTTACTAGTGTGTGAGATGAGTGCAATTGTGCAGCAGCTTGAATATTCTTTGTCATTGCCTTTCTTTGGGATTGGAATGAAAACTGACCTAATGACTAGATGTTTTCAATTGCATATGCTGAAAGAACTGGCTGTGCAGTTTTGAAGAAAAAAAAATCATTTTAACCCATTTTCTCTGAAGTGCAAGGCATATCATGGCCATCCCTGAATCATAAAGTCACCTTTTCTTTATGTAGTCATAGTTTCATGCCTAAATTATAGGCCAACTCGTGCTCAAATGGACTCTGATGTCAGGGGCAGATCAACTAATAAAAAGCTTGGATTGTCCCTCTGGAGGAAAGTGAGATCTTGGTCCCACGAGAAGAATCTGAAGGGTTAAGGGAACTTGCAAGAGTGGGGAAAGCTTAGTCCATCCTACATGTACCAAAATCTTAAATAAGGCTTATTACTTTACCGAAGTAAAAAAAACAGATGATGAAAACAATTATAAATCAATGAAAGGTAAAGAAATCCATAGTCTGTTATCAAAAATTGCATTCTAAGAAAACTTTTGTTCTCTTAACCTAGAGAGGAGACTAAATTCCATCTGGTACCAGCTTACCAGAAGACAAACAAACAACAAACAAACAAATTATCGTAAGCTTAAAAAAAGTATATTCCATATATCTTGAAGTAGCAGTATTTCTGCAAAGGCATCAGTGTGAAACCATAGAGGACATGGTTAAACCTGATTAAATAGAAATTGACAATG